>NC_071354.1:133976367-134168867 GCF_943734655.1 Sabethes cyaneus | reverse complement strand
CCCGAAATTTTATTTTTCGACAAACCCGAACCGAACCCGAAATATTTTTTTCTGTCAAACTCGGACCCGACCCGAACTCGAATTTTTATTTTCTGTCAAACCCGAACCCGACCCGAGCCCGCATTCTTATTTTTCGTCGAACCCGAACCCGCGTTCTAATTTTATTTTAATTTTCATAAAACTCACACCTCGATCTAAATCTTACTAGTTTTCCTTTCGTAGTATCTTTAACTCTGAAATTCATTTGAAATTTAGGTTTCAGTTTCCCTTTATAAAAATTCAAGTTATACTAGAATTGTTTTCTTATTACTTTTTGCGGGAATGCGTTCCTAGTTCACTATAAAACCGTGTGAAAAACGAAACGAAAAATTATTTTGAAATGCTTAAATCTTGTTTCAGTATATTATAACGGTATCTAAGCACCAAAGGTCAGTTTTTAAAACACTCTCAAAGATAGCAGACATAAAAGAGTTAGCTTTTAAAGACACTTAAACTTACAACTATTCCAAAGTACGAAACTTTTTTGAAATCAGAATATAAATCAGCAACTTGTGATAGCAAACATTTGGTTAGTGTTAAATCAGACCGGACCAAGTCGCTAAATTTAAAAAAATGAGTCAATGACAGCAAACGATCCAGAAATTTCTGAGCTACATTTTACTCTAATCAGACTACATAAATGTTGCAAATAGCCAGCGTTATGACAAGATTTTGAAGGATTGATATTTATAAACCACACAGAGCAGTAAACTTTAAACGTGTTTTTCTCTAAATCAAAGTTTTGTCACTTGGTTCGGTCTGACTGAACACCCACGATTTCTAGTCTTCTATCAGTCGGATCAATCGCTCGTTGGGGCACAGTTATGACACGATCCAACAACGAAAAAAAATTGAAATAGGTTTTTTGAAATGTGTTTATGTTCAAAACGTGTTTAACGTTATAAAAAAAAATTTTCACCCGAATAATCGAAGTTTTATTGTACTGTTATGGTGGTCTTCAAGACTAATTTTGGTCTTAAATGCCATCATAAGAGTTTAATAAAACCCTAAATTGTTACTTGGAATCCGACCTGTATAACTTTTGTATCCTTGTATAACGTGTTTTGTGTGTTACTTGGTATAGTAAGTATAAAGTAGTCAAATTAGATTAGTAGGCCTAGAGAGGAGAATAGAACATTGTGTGCATTCTTATTGAATAGTTTTATAAACTGCTACATTGGCGACGAGGATGGGATTTGATGGTGGTCAAATTGGGATTTATCAAGAAATCAATTAAATGAAGGAAAACTTTTTCACGATTAAATTCCACCACGATATAAGACAATTCTTACCTCGATTTATCGAGGAATTTGTCTTATTCCTTTGACATAATTGGTAACGACACCAGAGCTAGTTTTCCATTCAAATAGCGGCGCCATAAAAATGTACATTATTTCAAAATAATCTTAAAAATTGTATAAAACTAAAAGCACAAACAATAATAAATAGTTCAAAAAACGTAAACACACAACAAAGAGCAGAATTAGCGACTGCTAATGCAAGATAATTTTTGACCGGGAAGTTGCTTTAAATCCATTTTTACGCAGGATTCGTCGTCCATTAAAATACATCCGTTGAATTTCGTAAAAACTTGCTCGTACAAACGCCTAGCACGCTTCTTGGCTACCAAAATCTGCTTCAAGTGCCAATTCGGATGTTTACTGGCACTGTAAGACCTATAGCTTCCTCGAGTGAGGATATTCTGCGAGGTTTGATAGTTGATAGTTGGTTTCAAACCTTCTAGCCATTTCCCGGATAAAGATGCGAGGATTGGACTTAAGGCACCTCAATATCTTCCCCCTCAATTTTCGGTCCCTAGTTCCGGTTTTCTTAAAAGTTCTTTGCCTGCTTTCCACACCTAGGTTCCCCTTATAACCACGTAGAACAGCGGTTCCCAAATGGGGGTTCGCAAAAAGTTTTAGGGGGTTCGCGAAAATTTGGCAGTAGGACAATTTGATTTGATGTGTGAGATGACAGATGTCAAACCAGTGCAAGTAAGATACGAATTAGTTTGGAGTCATACGGCCTATTGTTGCATTCACCGGCAGAATCTCGGATGAAATATTGAGGATGTTTGTTAAACGGAGACATGCGAAAGTCAGCATTGAGAGCATCAGCCAGAGTGGCTAAGATAGCAGCTCGTCAACGATGTGGAACTGGAGAAAAATTCGCGTAAACACTGAGGTGCCGTCGTTAGCTAAAATTGAAGCAGCTATAATAAGTATGAAGTCCAGCAAAGCATGATGGTATTATCGGTACAAATGTGCACCAGCTGATCAGAGTGACGCAGGGCATCTTACTGAAACAGCAGCATGTTGCTTTGTACCACTTTTAAAATACTCTGCAAGGTCTTAATTTGGCCCAGAAGAAAACTGACGCTACTCTCTATTAGCAGCTAGTTAGATTCCGTGTTGACCGATCATATGTGGATCATATCACGACGCTCCGTTTTATGTTGGAGTAAATCAGAGGATTCCAGGACTTCCAAGGCCACATTTATAATTGTAACCATTGATAGTAAGTCGAATTGTAGATTACCCTGAAACCCTTTGATAATGCAGCAATGATAGGACTCTTACTTTGACGACATACTGTTCCAACTGCGATCTGATAAAACGAACCAGCTCGAAAGCTCCGATAGGTCCGAGCCAGCATGTCTCACAGTCAACGTTGCTAATCGACACCAATAATATCTCCAATTTCGCAGTAGCTGTACAACCAGTTAAGCAGGGGGAAATTTACCAAGTCTATAAACACATGGATCGGTGGTGCCTTTGCGGGTCTTCGAAACGCTTGACGCTCAAATCAAAGCCTCCATCGCTGATGTCCCCAGCACCAAATACAAACAGGAACTCGGAAGCATAGATGAAAGTAGATCGGTAAGTAGACCTTGAAAAAAGGAGCGAACGGATTTGATTGAGTTCTCTTGTGACAGCTCACTCGATGAAGAATTTGTATGAGATGTAAGCAGTTGCTTGCAGATGGTTCAATAACTTTTTACACTGATGGTTCGAAATTGGCAGACTGAGTGGGGGCTGGCATTACTGGTCCTGGGCAGAAGTTTTCAGTCGTAAACTAGCTAAAAATTTAATTTACTGAAAATTATTTATGAAATATACCGCATCTGACGTTTGTTTTCGTTTTTATCACCATCGCAGCAGGTAGTGCCATGGCGGCAGTTTCTACCCCAATTCGTCAATTGGTGACGAGTGACCCAGAATCGAGTTGAATGAAGACGACTAACTGAAATATTACGAGCCGCCTATGCTTTACGCGGACATTTGTGTATGGTTTTTAAAGAAGGAATTCCTGATAATCTATTTTGGTCAATGTTCTTCAACAAAATGTTACACATAAAGCCATATGAATTGGATTTTTTTTCAGGGGATACATTTTTTTGTGCAATATCGTCAGGGGGTTCGCAGGCAAATAAAGGTTGGCAACCGCTGGTTTAGAACATTACACACTGTTGATTTCACTAACTTTGATCCAGACAACTCATGTGTTCCCATATGATTTTTCATGTGTTTGTGCTAGATTTTTTACTTCCTTTGAGTTCCATTCACATCGTGATAGAATAGTTTGACGAAACTAGCACCAGTTGTTTTTCATAAACTTGCAAACAAAGTTATGTCAAATTCGCTATGTGCGCGAAACGGTGCTGCCACCTTCCCAAGTTTGTTCTATTTGTGAAGTCTGTGCACAGGTTTGTTAAAGAGTGAAAAGAATAGACAAAACTTTGCACCAAATCTTCACAAACTTTCCATATGGCAGTTCCATGAGAGTACAAGAGATCGATTTGTGCTTACATAGCGAATAGGCGGGCCGGTGACGCACGAGGGGCGTCCAAATTTACTTTTAGCTAGGCTTTAGTGGATAAGTAGATATATATTATCTAAATTTGATGCTATAGCGGGCGAGCTGCTGCATTTATATTCCATAACTTCTAAAGAACTTAACATATAATAACAATTCTTAATACACCTGCTGCTTGTTTCAAATGCCAGAATGGCGCATGCACCTTAATGTGCATCATTGTTGTTTGCAGAGTGTTTGCAAAAGAAAGAAAACTTGTTGCAAATGCAAAAGCCAAAGACAACAAAGCAACTCTCGTAATAAGTCACCTGTTTGAAAGCGAGCACTAATTGAGGCCCAAATCTCGAATCACGACGTCTCGACCCGCGTTCCTGAAACCAAGATTGGTTTACTATGAGCAGACAAGACCCGGCGACGATACCGGATCAGAAGTAATTTTCTGCGCTGCTGACTGTGTAAATGGCAACTGCTATAGAAGCAGAAAATGTCAGAAGCAAACTTGTAGTGCGGTCTGACATCGTCGTTGTCGTGATAAAGCCTCCTTTTGCCCGGGATGGAGCGAACCGAGGCGAATGCAGCAAACGAACTAGACGCAAACCGAATTCCGTCGGACAGACAAGATGCAGTTTGCCTGGTAGGGAAGGAAAGGGCTGAGAAAATTACATAATTTCACTAGCAAAAATAAATTAAATAAATCTCAACATCGATGAGGTGAGAAACATAATGCTACGTTTAAATTAAAAAAAAAAGATGCAAAGTGTGGGTTTATTCAAGTACCTACAACAAAGATGATTTCTTTTTTCAATTCCAAACTTTCGCTTTTTCTTAAGCAGCAAATAATAATTTAGTTCTTCGTTGTTCTATTTTGATGTTCTGCTAATGTGTAATTCTACTAAACAATAGCAATTATATGACCTTACCGTTTTTATGCAGCTAATCTGGCTTTTTGACGTTAGTTGTGTTATAATGAACTTATAAAAATCAGTCGAAAGCACGAATTCGATACAAAGCGCAGAGGTTTCTTGTTATAACAATGGAATTCGTGTCAAACATTGAAATTCCATTCTTTTGAGACTAAAATTTGGCTTTGATTTTTTTCACCATGGCGATCTAGATCTTAGACGTTAACATTTCCTAGTAATTACGCCATACTGCGAAAACAGTATGAATCTAAACCAATGCACCATCTATAAACTAGCAACAGTCATTGCCGTCTCGCAGGCAATGTTACGTCGAGGAACGACCAGCTCGGTAATCAATGGTCGACAGAAATTATGCTCACTTTGCTCACTAATGTTGGTGCTTTATATGTGAAATTGGTCACGACTTTGATATTTTGTTCTTGCTAAGGGTATACGGCTTTCCAGCCGTCTTCAACCTATTCGCCATTCCGCAGGTGCTTTCGTCACCGCAAAGATGCAAGCATTCTGATGCTGTATGGTAGGTTGATTCATTTTTCATTAACTCCGTTGAATAGTTTTCTATTGCTGTCGTCAATTCCACATGATAAGAATGTAACAATTCTGAAATACGGTAATTGAAAGAAAGATTTTTTGTGGGCTTTCAAGAAGTATGAGGTTCAACTAAGATAAAGTTTTGTAGTTGAAAAAAATTTCTGTCATTATTTATTCAGTCATTCAGGCTTTATAAACAAACAGATACGAAAAATCAAAATTTCACAAAAAACATTAAAGGACGTAGAACTACGTCAGGCAGGTTTTTGTTACAAAAACTTGAATAATAAAACTTTTTTCCCAATCGTAACCCATATAAAACCAATATAGCGTAGGAAGAAGAAAAACCCGATTTAATCCACCTAGTGGTGAAAGGAACCTTTGTTATACGGTCTAACTTGCTATTTGAGATAGAAACCACATCTTCGGAACATAATTCATCTATTGGTTAACGTTGCGTAGTTCGTTGGTTTACATAAAATTTTTGGAAATTGAATAAGTTCACAAAATTTGAACAAAATAGGAACACTTTTAAATTTTGATAGATCCTTTTTTCATGAAATTGCTGAGTAAGGATAAGTAAGTTGTTATTAACCTAAGTAAGTGCAAATAAAAGTGAGTTGTAAGAGGAAATCTTATTCTTTAACATATACATTGTCTAGTAAAGGTCTAGTTTATAGGTTTTTGAAATATGCATAGTTTCCTGTAATGCTATTCTATTTGAATCACATCAATAGAGTTTTCTTGAATAATTTTCATAAATTTTTATTAACCTTCGGTTACTCACGCTGTTGTATTTTGTACAACACGTGTAAGTTTTCCAACGTCATATTGTTATAAAGTTACAAATCGTTGTTTAACTAATGTATATTCTTCAATAAACTTATTACGAGCAAAATGTCATAATCATTCAATGCATTAATAATTTAAATTTTTGGGAAATTAGATCAGCATAAACCACCATCACAGAAACGAAGCAATCAGCATGTGAGGTGTACCAGAATTTGGCCCTAACTGGAATTTTGTCTTGTTTCTTCTTATGAAAAAATGGTGTCTGTATGCTGCAAAACTATCAGCAAATGTAAAATATTTAAAATGTATCCGTCTGCTAGCAGTAGAGTAATTCGGAGTCAAAATTAGGGTATTTTTTATAATCAAAGTTCCATAGTTCCTAAACAAGCAAACATAGAGGTATACTATTTTCAGCAAAGTTGTGTATTTTTATTATTTGTACAATTTTGTAGTACAGGAAAAAGTCATACAACAATTACAAAAAGAGCAAAAATAGAAATACTGATTGTACGAAGTCATGTACAATAAATAAGATTTTTCTATCTTCGCTGCAGAGATAGAAGGTTATCGTCTTTAGCAAAATTTCTTGTAATAATATGCTCTATAACTTTGCAGAACATATCAATGTGTTATATTGACACTGAAGAAAAATATTTTTTTTATTTCACTTTTAGGGGGATTAATCAAAATTTAAGTAGCAGGAAAGTAATAGTATCTGTTCTTAATTTTGTTAAATTGTTTTCAAATGCACAATCTTTTGAGAATTGAACGTGTGCAATGTTACTACTTTGATAAATGTTACATACAACGCATGTAGCATGTATATATGTTGCATATAGCATGTATACATGAAGAATCGAATGATTACAAGCATGAATACATGCCACTATCACTACAAAGAGACTTACGTGAGTCCTGCGTCACCTATATATGACGTCGTGTCTTGTACGCAACCCCTCTGATTTTTATTACCCATGGTTCCCCACGTTGAAGGAATTTTACCAATTCAATCCTATTCTATGAACAGCACATCTTTTCACTACACTTCTAACATGACAGAGTCATATTATAACCGAACACTACAGGTGTAGCACATTTTTCCAACACAGATATCAAATTCGCCTAGGTTTAATCGTCTCGCAGTAAAGAATTTGCGATTTGTTGGGTCAACGAACTTGTGTCATTTTTTCTGGCACACTTCCCTAACACAGACATCAAATTGGACTAGGTTTAATCGCGTTCGTAAGAAATCTGATGGCACGAGGAGGCTTTGTCACTCTTTTTGGCGTACTTCCCAAGCAAGGACATCAAAATGGTGTAGGTTTAATCGCGGTGTTAAGAACTCTTGTTGAAATGAGGAAACTTGGTCACTTGTTTTGGCTTACTTCCCAAACACAGATATCAAATTGGTATAGGCTTAGATCATCGCAAAGAATCTTCCAACCAATCACGAAGCGAGAATTCTGGCAAAACATAGGTTCATTATTTTCAATTTTTCAATAGTTCAACATCAAGAATCCATACTTTTCTTCATTTGGGCCAATTCTTAGAAAATTTTCCAATCGATTGGTGTAAGAATATTGAAAATCGTTCGGGAAACCACTAAACTATTAGCGTTCGAAACCTGACCGCTTTTCGAGAAAGATTTTTTGGAATGGAACCCTATACCAGCTACCTTCCTGGTAGACGTAGTCCTACGTCAAAGCAAGGAAGTTATAAATATTTCCGTCAATTTTGCTGTGCTAAATTTGATGTAGACCTTAAAGGAGTTGATGGAATGGAACGGAACAAAAAGACCGCGAGTAAAAGATCAAATTTGGCATTCCTAGATTTTGTCTTTAGCGTAAGAGTTTGGTCTCAGGAATATAAAATAACTGGTCAAATATACAAAAATACGGTAAAATGCTAACCGTTTTTAACATATTTGTTCTAAATGGCATGAAAACTCATGATTTTATGGCAAAAATGGACAATAGATAATACAGTAATGACTGGATTTTGTCAGTTTGAAAAGCAGAAAAACAATTTTTTTTTCAAAAGTTCTTCACGGGGTATCGAAATAGCGTCAAGTAGAGTGAAAAGCTAAAAAATTAGCGTCAAAATCAGGATAAAAAGCTGCTAAATCGAGGGTAGACAAAGTAGATAAGCTTTTAGTAAAAACCTACCTAGTTTAGTGCTACGTCAACCATGCGGTCATGTCTATAATAATTTTTGTATTATTTTCTGATTCGTCAATAATTTTTAGAGTGTCAACTAAAAGGTCCATTCTAAAGGCATAATAGAAAAATGCTGGTGTAAAATTTTATGAAAAAGTGCGATAATTTCAAATCAAACAACCACTAATTTCACGTCTAACAAGCAATCAGCTCTTCTACTGGATTTGCTTCTTGATTGTTTTAGCTTTATTCTAGAGATGGTAATTGAAAAATTGAGCACGACACAAGCGTTCCGTTGCGATCATTCCAACCAGCTTGCTAGTAAACCTAGCAAATACGATCCAATTGTAGCTCGATTCGATCATTCGTTCAACCAGCTGATACATACGAACTCTCGACGATGAATGATTCGCAAAAAATGGATTGCCTTTGCGAATATCATGATATAATAAAATTAACCAACGGAGATATTTTTCTAGCCAAGATGTTTCTCATATTTCTCGAATACCAGAATTGGACGCGCTTGATATTATAGAGCACCACGAAAGCCTGCTTTAAAGTGTATATTCGCTGTGATCTCCGTTTAGATCGTGGCGTGTCACCGTTGTTGCTTTTAATTCATGTACTACCTTTCATGTTTCCCAATGGGTACGAGATCCAAGAAGTTGAGTGGTAAACTTTCAAATTGTCAGAAGAATAGCCTTTTAGTGGAACTGAACTCCGTCAGCCATGGTTCGTACAGCAAACGGCGTGATAAGGCAACACTGACTGTGACGACACACACGCGCAAATTCCTTCGTCATAATATTTTCGCTGTACAGCGCGCCGTATAGCCGTTTCTGTCGATTGGTGCAACATTGGTATCTCACGTTTTAGACATTTACCGATGAATTATATGAATTTAAATGACGACAGGTTTGTGCAGCCGGTCGATGAGAAATCGAACGTGTTAGGAAAATGATCTTCCAACAATTTCAAACATGTGGTTAACTGAATTCATGAGCTTTAGAAAAGAAATTTATTGGTCTCGGGGAATTCGAGCTGAGCATTGATCAGTGAGACGGAGCTGCTGCAATTAAAATCTTCAGAACACGGACTGACAAAAAGTAGTCTGGAAATTGAGCATATTTTAGTTTGTACCGTTTTGCTATTGTTTAACGAACTTAGAAAGAAAAATTATTTCATCTATTACTAACTGTATATTGTTGGGACCTCCACTAATCCACTGATATAAAACTTAACATATTTTACATTATGCATTTTTTTGGCATAACTTAGATATTCCGAAATAAGCAAAGAAATTTTACGGAACAGTTATTATTAACGCCTCCAAATTGCTCTTGAGTTACCAAGCGTCGTACCATAACAAGCCAGTCGTTGTGTGCTGGAAGCTCACCTGGAAGTAGCTTTTAGAGTCAATAGGATCGTAGCGCTGGAATTTTCTTGTAACTACACCTACTTCACCAGCAGACTACGAACTTCGTCGAATAAGAACAGAAAATCAGGTTTAAAAAACAGAATGTCAGCTGTTCATTATTTATTCATTATATTATGTTCTTCATATACTTAACTTAACATGATGAGTTGCGAAGTTATAGCAAAATTATTATTAACTATTATAAAGAGTTTCATACCAAAACTCTTTATAATAGCAATTTGGAGCAATTTGGAGGCGTTAATAATAACTGTTATTTGTAACTCAGAATTTCTATTGACTAACTCATTCATACGTAAATTAAACTCCAATGATTACAAAATTTAATTCGCAACTTTGATGGTCTTTCGCAAATTATTCAACAGTTATAAAGGAGGGGATTGGATGGTATTTCCGGCGTGCTTCTAATTATTGGGCCTACTCTGTTTTTGTGTTTCCTGAAGCTAAAGAATCAATTTATAACCACGATAATCTTAATTGTCGTAACAAATCATAAGAAATCATATTAATAGTAATACATTAGTACCACTTGTGATTGAACACACAATATGATATGGGATAGTTACTCTTAAGTATTTTATGTAATCGAATATTTACCCCAATAACAAAAAAAATTATCACCACGAAAAGAATGTCCAACCATACTAGTGTATACTAGTAAGAATTAGTAATGATTTTCCTCCTAGGATGCGGAGAACAGAGGGTAGGTCCAAAATAGAAACAGGCTGAAAAACTAGTGCCGCAACCCTATTTCAAATAAAGTCAAATGTTTACTATTTAATCATAATAATAGGAACAGCTTTCAACTGAATGAATTAGAATCGTTACGAACGCTCGTGTCGACCGGTTTAATTATCCATTACACTGTTATTTTAGGTGTTATTTAAATGATCAATAAAAAGATTGTAAAGGATTATGTCAAAAATAATATTCCATGCATTTACTACATTGCCTTTCACAGTTTCTTAGCGACAGACTATCCGACCCGGAGGCAATAACGAAGTAGCGAGCAAGTTCATTGCTTGTTTTACACGCATGTCTATCGTTTGAAGTGTTAAACATGGATCCACTCATGATGAATAACAGACAGATAGCTCATACATACATACGCAGACAGTAGGTATATGGTAGCGTCGTTATCGGTCGGGCCATCGCAATTTTACAGTTTTAGTAACTCGTGCTATCTATGTACATGCATTGTAAAATTCTTACTGTGACAGCTAATTTTTTACAATATTCTGAGTTTCAATCGTGTATTCAAAACACGCGTACTGAATTCAGTGACTAAAACTTACAAAAAATCCTAACAAGGGCAGTGAACTTTTCTTTAAGAAATGATTCATAAAATGTAATTATCCCAAAGACCATAAACAAATCCCGTTTAGTAATGTGTTTGGGTAGGGTACCCGAGCAGGACCGAATAGAAAAATGATATCAAAATGTGTTATGGAAATCGAATAACTCGTATCAAAATTTAGTCTTGTTTTGGCTGACATTGTTGGTAAAATAATAAAAAATAATATCAAAATTTTACTAATTTAAGGCCAAAAGAATAACTACTGGTGTTATATGAATAACAAAACAATAACATGGCTGTATTCAGAGTTTAGAATAACATATTTTAGTATTATTAAGGTATTGAATAACAAATGCAGTAGCATATGAGATATTAAGAAATCATTTCATAAAATATTAATAATCTAAAATCTTTTTAACCAATAAAATTTTTTATGAATATATCGAATGTCATTTTAAGGTCAAAATAAGATATGATAACAAAATCTGTTATTAAACTCATCTTACAACCACTGTTTAAAATATCTACTCAATAACAAAATGTGGTTTCAATGTATCTCCATATCTATTCAATAACAAAATATAGCATTATAACACAGTTTGATATTGTTTTTATATTATTTTGCTCTTCGCTCCTGCTCGGGTAAGGCGAAATGCTACAAAAGCGTTTATTCTAAAGGTCGGGCCACTTGTGTGGTTATGGTTGAGCCACCATAATTATAAGCGCAGAAGCGCAATAATCGCTAGAGAACGTCAGTCAGGTGAAATGTTATGAAATAAAGCAAAATTAATACGTCAAAATTTGTTATTTTATTGAAGTAGTACACTTCGGAAAGAGCAACTGTAGTAATATTGATTTTACAAGATCGCAAAAATGCAATTAAAAAGAGGATATGTGTACTTAGGTATATGGGCTGTTTTTCACGGAATTCATTTTTTCATGTCTTTATATAGAATTTTAATACGTATTTCTTGGATTTTCAGCGGTGGCCCAACCAGTACAACATGGCCCAACTATGACAACATTTTTGTCTTCACGTAAATGCCAATAACTTTATTATGTTTCAAGCAACCAGATTTTCCAAAAATATACTTTATTCTTAGACCTATGCAACGATGCGTTTAGATTTCAAAAATTCTCTTTGAAACGAAAATTGTGGGAGAATGCCAAAGGGTGGCTCAACCACGACGACATTCTCCTACTAGGCACTTAACTATGATTAATTGTATGAATTGGAAGTTGTGATTCATCTTGGAAGAAAGTTTTTTTGCATACCACGTGGAAGCTGCGCCGGTAAAATTAGTCCTGAGGTGGTCTGATAGGTGACGATTTAATAAGATTTTGTAAAACATACATCTTTCAGCTAAGTAATAACTAGCTAGTTAAAACAATTTCTAGATTTTAAACTCAATTTAAAAAAAATATTTTGCAACTTGTGGATTTTTTATAAGTTAAGTTGCATCAACGGTCACTATTTAAATAGACAATATTATTTGTTTTATCATCACCACTTTGTTTCGACCTTATTGCGGTTAAATCAAATTTTCGCGTGGTTGATTCGAAAAGTATCCAAGTAACAATCGTAGTTTTATCGCACTTCTGTAAGTATTAATGATTAATTTTGGTCATAAAAGCATCACAAGAGAGCAATAAAACTTTCTTGGTTACTTGGGTGACATGTTTCGAATACTAGCGTATCAATTCAAGCGTTTAGCAGCTTGGACATGGCTACTACTTCTGCTTGTTCCAATTGAGCTTGCGTTGTACGCTGTTATGAGGAAAATTTTGGTAAAACACCACGGCGCAAGCTTATGATTTGCTTTGACAACGATCGCAGAGACGTAACACGCAAATCTTCATTTATTTGCGATTGAGAGTTTTCTTATTAAAGATGCTTAAATAAAAATGCCTAACAATTGCAGAACGGCCAAGCAGAAACATCATTTAGGTACATTGTATAGCTTTTTGAAGCTTACAAATGTTGAATAACTTTCACTCAAACGCATGTATTAAAATTATAGATTATTTATAACAGGCATTCCAAGCATGAAAATTGGACTTTAAATTTGAGCGTTATTTTCAATTTGCATTGTAAGTTTGACGCACCTTTCTATAAATGATATTTTGGCCACAGGCTTTACGTAAAAGTACATGTTTTTCTGCCAGTAGGTAAACATAATGAGTGTATTAACAAATTACACCCGAAAAGTAGTTGTTTAATTTAACAAACGGCATTAAAAAAATGGGTCGAAAAAAGGTCGGCACTTCAAAGCACCCGGGGCAAGTGGGACCTATTAAAAATAAAGTGTTTCAGCACAAAACTTTCTGTCTTAGTACATTTTTTAGATGAACTACTGAACATTTTCAGTTCAATTACATAATATTTATACCAGTAAAGCTTTAAAATAAAACCGAAAACTACTAAACCAAGGCGCCCCAAAAAAGCAGCCCATATGCTCAGCTTGTGAGGGAACAAACGGTTTGGTCACATTTTGGTTACACCTAAACGATGTTAATTGAATTTGGAAAGGCAAATTTGATATAATTAAGCAAATCTGCAACTGAAATTGAAACAATAAAGTGTTGTGGTTATTAAAGCGTAACTATCTCTTATGAGTAGCTCTACCGAGTTGGGCATGGTAGAACAAACAGATCATAATCGTATTTTCGAGGTATTTAACAATGGTTAATCCTAAATTACGTCTCGCAAGAATTGGATACAACGACATATTCAACTACATTTCATTACAATAATGCTTTACAGCGTAATTGCTCACGATCTGTGTTTTATATAAATTGAAAAGTCGCCCGTTGTGATCTGATTTTGTTACGCTATTTTTGAATGAACCCTTCGTACAAATATTGTTTTTGATTGCTTCTTGCAATGCTTTAACATTGCTGTATATTAACTTAGACAATTTACCATTATTTTATGCTTTTTAATCAAATTTGAATATAGGTCCCACTTGCCCCAATTACCGGGGCAAGTGGGACCTATCGCCATAATTTTGAAAATTCTCCTCCAGATTCATTTCATGTAAATTGATAGGCCTTTTTCGTAATTAATCCTTCGAAGTGATACCACTAAAGAGTTTGTGTGCTGAAAGAATTTTGAAATAATCATAGGTATAGAAAACACAGTGGAATAAACCCAAACTATGCATTTTTTAGGTCCCACTTGCCCCGGTGTACCTTAAATTAATTTCTATGTGAAGATAATGTGCTGTTGCAATATTATTTTTGCGGCAAAAAATGTCATTTTTATATTGAAGTTGCCATTACTTTTGTTATAGTTGTGGACCATTTTTGATCTTTTCGTTATTTTTGTGTGTTTTTATACCATTTATGTATTCCTCTTGCACCAGATACGTTTCATTATTTTTTTGCATGTATTGTTAGCATTTTTGCTTGTGGTTTGGCATGATATTTGTATCTCTCTGTTCTTCCTTATCGTGTTTGTATTTATCTGTATTAATTTTGTTTCCATTTTTTGTTTATATTGTTTGTGTCATTTTCTATATATTTTCTGAATAACTTTGTACCATTCTTGTGACAGTTGCGAGGTTAATCCATAAAATCCATAGCTAATTCAATTGATACGAACTTCTTTAGACGTGAACTAAGAAACCAGAGTGTACATAGGTATTAGCTTTTATATTCGGCATATGTCAGACAATTGAGTCTAAAACAAAAAACAAAAGCCATTCAATTTACCAGTTGTAACAACCCGTGGAGGTGTAAAAAGCCACAAAACGAAGCGGTCATAATTTGTGCTGACACAAAATGACGATTTTATACATAAAAGCGTGGATAAATTTAAAATCAATTCAACACGCGGCGTGATGCACACTGCGTACCCGCTCTGTCTCACTGTTGAACGCGCGGACAGTAATCAGGATGCAAAATGTGGACTGCGTGCGAATGGTGTTATTACGCCGCGTCAGGTGGTTGATGGTTTGTCGTGAATGAATGCAGCTCAGAAGCGATTTTTTTATTAACATACTGATTAGTAACTATTATAATCTCTTAGTTGTAAATATTGGTTAAATTAACGGTTGATTAAAATAAAGATATAAATAAAACATGACTTGCTCTAAATGCATTTTACCTGACGCATGAAGTGGAGGTCATTTTCTCTGTTGGATAATTATATGAATCGACTTCATAGATTAAATGTTTACCTGTAAAAGAACAAAACAAAAAACAATCAATTTAATACATTGCATTACTATTCCACCGAATCATGTGACACATTTTGAAAACAGAGTACTATTTTTCCTACACATAAAGTTTATTACTCTATAATGACATAATTGGATTAGGCTTGACAGCAAAAGCTCACCTATAAATTAAACACCCATACATATAGAGGAACCTTTTTACAAGTGATCATTTATCCCACCTCTCGACGATCATCGAGCCGCACACGTCGCAATGATGCCATCAGCATAAATCAAAATACGTACATAAAATATGACTAACATTTAGAATAGTAAGCAACTATGTCAATCCGATTATTTTTCTTTATCAAAACCGAATTAGCTCTACGGTCAATAAAAGCATTAGGGAAGAAGCAACACGAGAAAAAGTCAAAAGTTCATCAACTGTGTCGTTTGTGTTGGTTTACAACGCATGAAATATGAGAAAATAAATTTTACAGCCATTTTCATAATAAGCCAGTTAAGCACTAGCCGCGCGGACAACGACTGAAGCGCGTTAGATTATTATTATTATCGTATGCAATAAAAATCTGTCATGGACGCAATACGACCCGACTAAGAAACATATCGTGAAACGAGGTAAATTTAATGTGCTTTCAAAAGATGTATTCATTGAGAAAAGTTTACACTAAGTCTATGCTAATTCTTTTACTAGTATTGAAGTAATTATGTACACTTGAGTATCAGAGGCTCTCAAGGCACGACATGCCAGTCGTCTTTTGATCGAATCTTGATTGGGAGTGACTGCTTAAATCAATTGAATTGTAGCACTAGCTCACCGCAATTGTACAATAAGAGTGATGAAGTATATCGAATAAAATATCAGAGGGTCAAATTCCGAAAATTCCGACAAATGTAACGCTGGGACTTTGCTTTTGACGTAGGACTACGTCTTATGGAAAGGTTGGTTGTTATTTCGAAATTTAGATTCAGGCGACCGTCACGAAATAATGAAAGATTTTGAATGCTAATACTACTGTCAATTCTGAACGGATTTCAGTGCTCTGTATACCAATTGATTCGTAAAAGATGTAGCAATTGTATCAACGGGAAACTAGCAGTCATTAACTTTTCGTCAGAGAGCCCAATTTCAAAAGCTTTTGGGCCCAAAAGTGGGGTTCTGTTTATAGAAATGTTTCTACTGCATTCTTCTTGCCAATCTGAACACAGCAAATAAATTTTCATGAACAAAATTTTTGTTTTAAACAAATTTGGAAAAATCGATGACGACTAATTTCACCTTAAAACAATTCAATATTTAACCAAATAATGTTCAAACTTGGTATCTTCATACGGAATCTTTAGAAAAGTGCATGCTATCCACATTATTTAATAGAAGTAACTGTGCCTATGTTCGTAGCCTTTATTACATTTTTGGTAATACATAACGATTAATTACAATTTTTGTAGCAAATTTATTGCAATTTTTATGGATTACCTACGAATGGTCGAATCACAAATGGACGAAACACGATAACCGAATGCCATATTCGACCGAAAATATTCATAGCCTTCAACCTGCGCAAACGTTGGGTATATGCTGTCCTTACTCGCTGCCGCTCGTTCGGACTTAACTAAGGGATAATCCCTAATAGACAGTAAATCTAGGAAAATGCATGCACCTAAATAGTTGTGGTTTCTGCGGGGGGCTGTCCCCCCTCGCAGTGGCCGGCACTTCCGACGGCAGGTCACCGGCGCACACTCGCGGCCTACGGCCGTCTCGCCCTGAATCATCTAGAAAACATTTGCTACTAACACGGTAAAGACGTCTCGCACCTTATAATGAAGATGGATTTATAATCAAGAAATATGAGGTAAAAACCAGTATAAAAATTATCTTTCGTAGATATATGCTTATATTATAATTGTAATCTTGTTCTTACTGTCATGGATTTTCATAGAGAAGTAAATGCAGCAAACTACTAGTTTATTACCCTATTACTAAAGCGGCCGATATATTTCATTCAATATCCCGCCGTGTCCATCTTTGTTGACCGCACATAGCAAAGCCAACAGTTGTGTCCATTGTTGTTGAACACGGTTTGCTTTCCGCACGGTAGTTGGTAGTTGTCCTGTGAAAAATGAGTGCATCCGGCGATTCATCCGATGTTGCTGGTTTCAACAACGAAGAAAGTGCACCTGTCGTTAAAATTGTGTTGTCGTAGAGGGGAAAACCGATGCTTTTCATTGATGGGATACTATTCAATAAAAACAAGCAGAAGCAAAATGCAAAATATAATAGTACAATTAAATACACGCAGTCTAAAACAACATTACTCGACCAGCACAGACATATTCATGGCGGTAAAACGGCTGCAGGTTTGTTGATAAAGTACTTTTATTTGATGTTTTTATAATGTAATAAAAATACTAGGCTTTGTCTTTTCTGTCGCAAAATCGGATACAGGAGGCGTACGACACGATGGAAGGAACGATGCCTGAAGAATTGGAGAATTTCCTTACATATTTTCGGAATACTTACATAAGTGGGAGGAACCGGAACAACAGGCCATTGTTTCACCCCACTCTGTTGTAACCGTGCGTTACAGGATCTTCTGTTTTTTTTAATTTGTGCATGATGTTTGTTTACTTTCACGTTTCTAGGGTTATTGTTAGTAGGGTTAGTTAAATGTTAAAAATTGTCAAAATAGGTTAGTTAGGTTAGTAAAATTAATAAATACATAAATAATTAAAATATTGTCAACACACTAAAACAATAAACACGTGACACAGTGGGTACAAGTGGGTGGTGCAACGACAGTCACCACCAGACTAGTATAACAGAAAAGCTGACGGGGGGAGGAAAACTGTTATACGCGACATGACACATAAAACTACGCGAATATGCGGCCATATGCACGGAAAAATACCGCGAAAAAGCTTCTTCGTGGCAAAAATAACCACCATTTTTCAGATAGTATCTGGTTGTCGTGTGCAAAAGACTTACATTTTAAGTAAGAACAAGTGCTAGTAGTGAGTGGTGGAATTAAGTTTATTCAGGACCTTTTAATCCACGTTTTTATTCGTACAACCGTTGAGACGGTTCGAGGAAAGGTCAGCACACGATCGGCCTAGCGAGCCCTGGATGCTCGCTACGTCTAACCCGTAAAGGACCAGCGGCAGTCCTCTGGCCTTGGGCCATAAATATTAAGGAGGACATTCCCCTCTCGGCACGGTCATTCCGGTATCGTCCTGGGCCTGTCGATCTCCGTCAAAGAGGGAAGACCAGAACGAGCGGACTAGCACCGGCCAGCAGCGTCGCCTTAACCCTAGCGGCGTCGTCAGCAGTGACTGCAAAGCCAGCAGTTAGCAGCGCGCGCAGAGCGTCCCCCAGCCTCCCCCGAACAGTAAGTCAGCAGCGGAAAACTCGACCAGCAGCGGCAGCGACAGCGGTACGTACCGGTTTTCAACCTCACCCACACCCACACACACACATACACACCCACAATAGAAAAATCAATAAAAAAATAATTCAATAGCTCCTTGCTTTCAAATTCTCCAAACCAAATTATCACAATAGCCCAAGCCAAGCAAGGTGAAAGTCGACTGCATGTTTGTTCGCGAAGCCCCTCTGATTACCCATTAGTAAGCCGATCCTGGGACCATAGTCACAGGGTCTCTTGCTACTGAGCTTTCCCGGTACACACAGTAAAGACACACCAAGGTACCAGTTACACTGTGGTCAAATTTTAAGCCTGTCATTGACAAGCTACCGCGGACCACAAACAGCTTGGAAGCATGGCACCCAGGGATGGCACAATCACTTTGACTCAATTCACATTCATTTGACAGTACCGTCTCAATCATGCAGGATTTGTAGAAGTTATATATGAGACGATTGAAGAACTAGTTATTATCTACAACTTTTTTGAATAAAGTATTGCTGTATCTTTTGTATTTACGGTGCTGCAATACTAGTACCTCTTTAGTGACTAAGTGAACGTTCATTTAGTCACTAATGAGTTACTAGCATTGTAGCGCCGTAACTACAAAAGATACAGCAAAACTTTATTCAGCAAAATTGTAGATAATAACTAATGTTACAAATGTCCCATACAAAATTTTGTCAAATTTTGCTTGGCTGAGACAGTACTGTCAAATGAATGTGAATTGAGTCAAAGTGATCGTGCCATCCCTGATGGCACCAACGATGGACAACCATTGTTGGTTCTCATCACCTGTCAATGACCAGGATCATCACAGAGCTGCGGGTGGAGCAACAGGCGATAGAGGGGAATATCCTTAGAATTCTTCAGGGGGATGTTCCGAATTCGCGCCGAGAAATAGACGAAAAAATCTACTCGAAATGTGTTAATGCTCACAAAATGAGCAGCAAAAATTTTGTTGGCGCAGTTGCGCTTTTATTAAGCGCTAAACAAAGGCGTTCGTAAAGCATGTTTTGTTTGTTTAATAGTAGTAGTTTGTTTTTTTGTTTGATTAAAGTTATTTGTTAACTACTTGCCATATCATGGTTTTTATTGAGTAGTTATTTAGACATTCCGAAAAATTTCGGCCTTTCGTGATTCGGCCATTCGTGATTCGGCCTTTCGTGATTCGGCCTTCTGTGACTGTTATTGAAATTCGGCCATTTGGATTTCGGCCATTCGTGATTCGGCCATTTGTGTTTCGGCTATTCGGTACCAGCCCAATTTTATAACTTTTAGGCTATTGCAAATTATTATGCAATTATTCAAATTTTTTTAAGCCCCCTTTAAATTTTTTTTAAATCGGAAAGCAAAAAAATTGTTGAATTTGAGTAAATTTTTTTGTGAAAAATCAATTCTTGCTAAACCCATTATATTCTTATACAACTTTTGTAACAAATGGATTACAATTACAATGGATTACAATTGTAAAAGCAAAGCCTTGGGCTTAAACGACTTTCTAAGACTTGACCTTTCTTTACTTCGCGGCCGGCTGTTAGAATACAGGACGGTTACGGGGCTAGTGTAACAATCTGATTGTATCTAGCAGTACCGCCTAGCCGAGATTCGAACATACGACGACTGGCTTGTTAGACCAGCATGGTACCTCGAAGCTAACTCGCTTACAATTTTTTAAACAAATATATTATAGTTTTTGCAGCAATTTTATTACAATTTTTAATAAATTTCTTATTGTCCATTACAATGTTTGTATCAAATTTATTGCAATTTATTACAATTTTCGCAGCAATTTATTACAGCTTTGGCAACTATAGCCATGGCGAGTAACTGTCGGCAGTGGAGATCTCTGATTTCATCCCTTTGTTTTGGCGGATCGACGGACATGGTCACATGATTAAGTTTGGCAATAAATTTATTATAATTTGTTACAATTATTGTAACAGATATAATACCGTTCATCATAATTTTTGCAGCAGACTTATTACAAAAACAGCTTAATTATAAAGCTGCAATAAAAGCACCGTTATTGAAATATATTTTTCGAACGTTGAACTTTACATTAATGTGTTATCAAGTCAAATTCATTGCCCTTCAAGTTGTATGTCAATTTTTTTGGATTAGTTAGTTTTGGAGACACATACAATACATGCCACTATTCGCACTCGATCGGCGATTGAGAGTTCTGAGTTCAAGTTCCACCTGGCCAGTGAATTGTTTTTCACAGTTTATGCCCATTTTTCCCAGATTATTTAATTTTTGTTATTCACAACAATACATTTTCTCCTCCCATAGAAAAAAGTACAAAAGTTGAGCTGTACAGTCAAAACCTGCCCAGTTTCAAGTACGATGCTGATCTAACAAGCCAGTTGTCGTATGTTCGAATCTCGGCAGGGTGGTGCGGCTAGTTGCATTCTCAAGAAACAATTCTGAAGCCTTGGTTATAAATTTTTAAAGGTTTTATTGTGGTAATAATCATTACCACTGGTTTTATTAATGTTAATTACGCAATACCAAGATGAAATGAGTCAAAACATGCTTATAGCTAGCAGTGAAACCATAATAAAACTGTTAATAAAGCTTATTTATTGTGTTTGGTTACATTACCACGATAAAACTATTGACAAATGGCTGCGATGCATGTCTTATATACTTACTAACTTACTAATTTACTATAAACTTACTATTGTGCTTGTAAAGCCGCAATAAAACTGTTAACATTATAGTGCTATTAATATGGTAACAACCTTACCAAACAGATTTATTGCTGCTATAATGAAGAAATTTAGAGTTCAACACCGAAAACATTATTTTATGCGAGACCAAAGGTCATATTGCCATAGTGTAGTACAGTGGGATTTCGAATTTGGCATGGTTCGATTTTGGCATGGTTTGATTTTGGCAACAAAAGTATCCGTTTTTGGCAACACAAAATGCTTTACTTCCAAAAATATTCTTAAAAATCAGTCAGTTTCCGCATACATACTTTAAATGACGAGAAAATAATGCCGTAAGTGTGTTCATGAAAAAAAGTTTGCGGTTATGGAATGTTTCGATCAATAATATTTTTTATTGCCGTAGGACTACGTCTTACCGCAGGTCGCCAAAAACTTACTTGCATCGCACGAATTTTGTGAACATAAAAAGGTTGCAATCGTTGATTAATAATATTTAGTCAATTTCTAACGCATTTACGTTCAATTTTTTCATATCAAAAAAGGTTCTCGATTTTGGCACGGTTTCGATTTTGGCAACACAGGCGACACGCATTTGTTGCCAAATTCGAAATCCAACTGTATTTTTTTAGTCCGCAAACAAACATTCATCAAAGCAAAGTGTGAGTTGTGGAAAGAAAGTTGTTAACAATCGATTTTTATGTCGCAGGAAGCATGGTTTTACTAGCGATTGAGATTGACTAATTAAATATATTTATTTTGTTACAACGATTAGCTTGCAAAAATTGAATTTTTTTTATTAATAGAGCGGTTTTAACCCAAAGGGTCATTCATCAGTTGAAAATTTTCAATGGTGCGTTTTTAATACTTCTATCATGATAAAATTTAATGTGCATATGCTGCACACCTACGGAAAGTGGAACAAATTATTTATTCTATCAGTTATATTATTATGCTCACTATAAACAAATTCGATCAGGATGACTGTAAAATTTTAACTTTTTGCCCACCGATACCATATATTTTCCAGTTAACGAAGCTGGCGGATTGATTTATTTTTTAACAGAGCATGCTTTATGCTCTGTTCTGTAGCTTTCTACACGGAAAGAAATCTGATTCCGATACCATGAATAAAATCTTGAAATCATTAAGCTTGATTTGCTGTCAAATCATTGTTCTGCCATATCAGGCAGCACAAAATCATCAATAAGTTCATGATCTTGCGTTGTGTTGCACTGCAAGAAGTTCGTGATATCATGATTATTATTCATGGTGTATTTTCATGAAACATAAGCTAGAAACCTGAAATCATGAGTCCTTTTGCTCGTTTTGAAGATTAAATTTCTATCCGTGTAGAGCAAGGGGGGCTCCGTAGCCACAAGGTTACCGAGTTTGCTTTGACAAGCGAGTGGTCTTGGGTGCGAATCTTAGTAGAATCAAACCATTCGTTGTCAAGTGACTTTAGCATGGGTTTATTTTCAGGCCCCTCATTTACCCTTCCTTCATCCTTTGAAGGAAGGGTAAACCCCAATACACACAAGCACGCATAAAATTTAATAAGCATATCGCTCACTCAATAGCGATTATAGCAAAAAGAAATGCAGTGCAGGCCATACAGCAAACACCCGGGCGATATCACAATAGATCAACTATACTGGTCGCACCCAAGTAACAATTTGGGTTTTATTACACTCCTATGATGGCATTTAAGACCAAAATTAGTCTCCAAGACCACCATAAGAGTCAAATAAATCTCACATTGTTGCTTGGGCAGTGATGAGCCCACACATGGAAAAAAAATCCGTGTAGAGCAAAGCGAAAATCTTTAAATTATGACAGTGACTCAAAGATGTTTTAAAAATCTTCTGAAGAGTGAGCCACATGGTCGGAAGACTGATTTAAAGCGGTCAGCAGATAGTTCTAGTGGAGCTCATAGTTTTACAAGGGGTTTTATGAAATTGGTCGTGAAAACCACTAGAGGTACGTAATAAAACTTAAATTGCTGCTTAGAGGAGCGATTTCATGGACCAGTCATTTCTTTCGTGAAATTCATTTGAAAAGTTCGTTTTGTTGCTGGCGCTGTGTTGTCATACAATTCAATAGCATTGCATTGAAATATTTTGTAGAGCCCCGTATCCACGTCCTTGTTTTGTTTCCACAACTTTTTCAAGCGTTAATATTGACGGTAAAACATTTGAAGTGTTATAAAATAAAATCGTGCCTCCCAGGGGTAGAGGCATTTTTTCAAGAAATACTGGTGCAATTAGTCAATTTCATACATAGAAGTGCTGGACTAGAAGATTTTTATGCATTTTTACTTGATTGGCATTTGAATACGCTCTTGTCTTATCTAGGGGCAACGTTCACTAATGACGAATGGCGTATTATTAAGTGCTGGGTAGCTCGTCACTAATGAGCAATCTACTAACTCAAGTCCAAGCCATAAAACGCGACACTGCTGCCTGCGCAGAATGACACTAACGACTCGCTCACAGCAGGTAATTATTATAAATATTAATTGATGATGATATTTGCTGAGTAGATCAGACACCTTCTGCCTTTGCCAGATACTTCGGTCTGTTTAAATATTAATATTCATATTCTTGAATAATTGACAGACGCCGCTGATATTCGACAGTTTCCTGAAAAAAACGTTAGACACTGCAAGATGACTAATATTCAACGATACGCTTCCATCAGAGCGCCTGCTCATTAAAATTTCAAATGCCCTCGCGCCGATCTTCAATGCGTCAATGAAGCAGAAACCGACAGGAGGCGTCGAATGCGGTTCATGTTGTTTATGTTTTCTATGGAGATAATTCACTGCTTTACAATACAGACAGGGTGGTAATCAATTAATTCAATAGTCAAGATAGCAAACTTTACAGTCACACATAAGGAAGGTGTCATCATCCGTCGAGGTGAAGATTCCCCGACAGATGGCAAGCTGGAGGGAAGAGAAACATTGTGTCAATTTGTCAGACGTGCATTCGATTACAAAAATATCTTTGCATAATTGCTCGCGTAGATCGATGAGAAGTATGAGCTTAACCGAAAGTAAGCAAGTAAAGTAAAATGTTACGGTGAAAGAAACCATGGAGGGCGCACGCCGGGACGGAACACAAAATGTCAAATATTTGATTGTGCTGTGTCAAATTGTTTGATATTTGTTTCGATCGCTTCGAAGAATAGCGAACGGCGTTGTCTGAATGAGGACGCATCATGGGTGACCTGTTCATTCGGTAGAACGGAGATTTTTCCAACATTGTTTTCGACACTAGATGGAGCCACACGCAACCGCTGTCGCTGGAATTGTTTCGAGCAAAGACAGAATGTGTGGCAAATTGGAGAATAAACCCGCTCCGCTAAACTTGTCTTTGCGCATACGGGACAAAGCCGTAAGTTGAACATTGTTGACTATAGGGTACATATTTAACAGAAACGCACAACATTGAACATTCCGCAGCATGTCGCCACACACTCCGTGGTTCTGTTCGGTGTGCGTTTCGCTGCCGAGATTTGAAATGCAAATCAGTCATGGCTACAAATTATTATGATTATTAGCCTTCTTTAAGCTGTTCAATATTTATGGAAATTTAGCTTTTTCTTTTGTACATTGAGTTACAGTTTATCGGTGGCACAAAATACCAACATTTCAGCGAAATTGGCATGTCTGAACAAGCAAATATTTGAATCAAATGAAATTACTGAAGTCCAAATCTACCAACTAACATGAGAACCGTGTCCCCCGGACCACAAAACTATCTGAGACATTTTAAACACTATTCCATTTCGTTACTGTGAGTTGTAGGTATAAATGGGCTAATTACGGTTTGAATACAGTTTAAAATTTTGAATAAGCAGCAAATAATTAGTTTAATTCATAAACTTGTCGTTTTTTGTGAAAATTTCCCACGGTTAAATAAAACTATGCGAACAGAAGCTATTTAACCCCACAGTTATCTAGTCACTAAACGTAATAAAATATATCACATTGAGGATAGCGAATAACTTTGAACCTCTGTATTTGCACACAAAAAACATATTTATTCAGCTAAAACATTACACATCATTCATGTCAGACGGCAGCACCTCTAGAATTACAATCATGTTATACAAAATAATGTGGCGCACGGACTTGAATGAAGCAAACCATCAAAAACAGTTCTAGATAATGTAAATTTCGTTGCGTGCACGCGTCGTTGTTTAACTTTCCTTTCCACGGCTACCTTAATGTTGCTATTTCTCATCGTTCACGACGCACGTTCTCTAGATGATGTGGAACGCAGATAAACATAACAAGAAATAAAATACGCTTATTTTTCCGATACTAAAAAAAATGCGGCTTCACCAAAATGAGAATCCTTCAACTGGTTGTATATAGTTCGTACACAAGTTTTGTCAGTGAAACATCGAAACTGGATGACCAACTGGAGAAATATGCACGCAAGGCGGAAAACAAAAGTCAGCCGGCCGCCAAATAGATTATCGCCAAATGACTCGAAGTTACCATATATCCGTATAAAGGACCTACTTGGTTAGTGGGACACGTATGTTTACTGCTGAATGACCTATGCTTAGTAGGGTTAGGGTTAGGAAGAAGACCTCGCAATCATGTTTGCTCAATGTGCTATGACAGCACGGCGGCTGAAATTTAATTTTACTTTCCACACCCGTAACGCTATGTCGTGGTTGTCGATTCAGCAGGGGGAAGTAACATCGGTATCGAAAAAAAGCCGACAATGTGGCGTGAAATTGCTCAACCTTCTGAACCGGTGTTAAACGATGATAAATGACTTGTGATGGGGTGGGATGAGTTACTATAATTAGATGATTTGATTGTAAATCAAGCTGTATTCTATTGGCATGATATTCCAATATTTCTAATATGCGTAGAAATTTTCAAAAATCCTGCGGGTCTAATATTTGTCTCATTACCAGCTATTTGATTGATCACAGCATGCATGCTCACAATCATGTTTAACATATTTGGAAATTATAACCATATTTTGGAAACTTTTGAGCGAAGGTCTGTTCTCGCATAAGCGCCAACTTACTAGATTTATTATTCACAGTTTGGGTGGTTTACCAGATTTAATGCATACTGTAATTTTCAAACGCACTTCAACATTAATAACATCAACAGCACCGGGGAAGTGATTAACATGGTAATCTTTATAGCGCAAAATTAATTCCACGGTCAATAAATGCAAATTCGTTTCACGAGTTTAATTATTCACACCGAAATGCATGTCGCAGGGATCGTGCGAGGGATTCGAAGTTTCGCCAGCTGCGAAAATGCTACTGAGAGATCGAGTTGAACCATTATCGAGTGCAGCTCAGAGCATACAGTCTGTAGTGCGGCATTAAGTGCGTGGCTGTATAGCGAAACGATCGATCGATTGATCACGGAACGAATCTCGAGGAGCAAGTCTGAATCACAATCCTGATGTGCTTCTAGGGCAAGGCGCGAACATGCAAAACAGCTCGATCAATGACTAAAATAAATATTGTTTAATTTAAATAAGGTATTTTACTGCTAAAGCAATGAATGGCTCTGAAGACGTTCATATAACGGGCAACAAAAAGGCTAACGAAAATTGAACCTTAGTTCGAGAAACGGTATGTCTTGTACCACCTAATTAATGGATAATTCAATGCCACACACATCACAATACGCAATACTGAGTACGACTGGAATTATTTACGCATAATGTAAGCCATTTCTAAAAACCGCAATGAGCTAAATAATATTTGATGAATTAATTTAATTGTCCGTGAATAATATTTAATGAACATAGATGAATGATTAATTTTTAAGTCAATATAGGATTTTAAAAAATTGTCCTGGGGGGACTCTGGTTTTTATGAATCCCAAAATAACTTTAAAATACAGTGGACTCTCGGAAAAGTAAACTCTCTGAAAAGTTAATTGTTCAGAAAAGTTAAGCGAATATCAGCTCGCATGCAACGCTCTAAAAAGTTAATTTTTGCCTTAACTTTTCTGAGAGTTTAAATTCATTATTGGATGTCCAAGCGTTCATCCACACACGTGTGTTTACTTGCATTTTGTTGACATTGGTTGACTTTGGTTTTATTATGGTTGTTGCCAATAATCCAGATAGATTTCTTCTTTCATTTTCGGTAACTTTTTTATCTTCTGGTACAGTAGGCTGTTAACCTAAGGTCCTTATCCCCATTGGCGTAGCTAGGAACTTTCCCTGGAGGGGGCCTAAGGGGTGCCTTCCAAAAAAAATTTGATTATGATCTTGTTACTCTGGCTGTCACCGATAGCACAAGGTTTTGTAGGTAAATACCAGGCTGGCTTGATAAGGGTCCGCGCAATTACCAAATATATCGGGAGTACAACCCGTCCGCGCATCACATCTTTATTGATTTCAAAGCAACATACGATACAGTCGATCGAGACCAGCAATGGCAGATAATGCACGAACACCGTTTTCCGAATAAACTGATGCAACTGAGCAGAGCTACATTGGAGAGAGTGTTGTGTTTCGTGTGCATCTTGGGGATACTTTCGAGTTACTTTGAGACGCGGCTAAAGTTGGAACAAGGTGACGGCTTATTTTGCATGCTATTCAACATCGCACTTGAAGGGGTGATCCGACGAAATCGGAATCTAGGACAAGTGTTCTGTCCAAAAATGCGGCCAAGACCAAATACTCAAAGGAAACAAACGCGTGCCTCTCGCGGACGGTAACTGTTAGTGGCGACGAAGTAGAAGTGGCAGATGGGTTCGTGTATTTGGGATTGCTGGTGCACACAGAAAACAACACTAGTAAGAAGATCTAGTTGCGCATTTGAGCGGAAAATTAGGGCTTCCTTAGCCCTTCGCAAAACGCTAGGCATACGCTATTTTCGAGCGGAAGGTACTGCAAACGATATTTGGTGGAGTACAAACTGAAAGCGGAGAGTAACGGAGACGTATGAATCATGAGCTACAAGCACTATTTGGAGAGATTGTCATCGTCATCTGGCGAAAGTCAGTAGGTTACAGTGCGATGAAAATAGTTCTCTTTAACAACTGTACCAGCATCAGGAATAGGGAGGCCCAACGTGATGGCTCGACCAGGTCGAAAGTGATTTGCGACTTCTGTGAGTGCGAAATTTGGGACGAGTGGCCCAAGATGTAGTTGAATGGAGAAGAACGCTTGAAACAGCATGAGCCGGAGTGGCTACTAAGCTACTGACGACGACGACAACTACGCTTTTGCGATGCCTAGTGAAAAAGAAAATATCTACACAGCGGCAACATATACACTGAGTTTTTCCTGGTTTCCAATTACAATGAGGAAAATTTCTGGAGGGGGCCTGGTACCTCAGGCACCCCCTCTAGCTACGCCAATGCTTATCCCGCTGATGGGGCTGCCATCTTAATGTGGGCGGGAGCCACTGTGCCCCCTTTCCTGTTAGCATACGACAACCGAAGTTGCGTACCCCAGCCGGCACCTCGTGGAGGTATAGGAGTTAATGTTATGGAATGCACATGTTCACCCTTTGCCAGCCAGTACCTATCTACCTATCATAACAGATAAAATTTAAAGTGCATATGCTGCACAACTAAACTGCCGAAAATTACTTATTTATTCTATTAGATTTATTTTATTATGGTCGGTCGCTATAAACCAAATCGATTAGGATGATTTGACAGTAAAACTTTAACTTTTTTGCCATCGGATAGATATTTTCAGCTTCAACTGCATTTAATTATGGCGGTGGCTGTCAAGTAGCGAAAAGCATGATCGGTTTTATTGCTGCTTTCAGTAGAGTATGACCGGATAGGACTACTCGACCTTATAATCGGATTCTTAAAGCGGTTATTAAAACCTTCTGTAGAGCTGGGTCACTTGGTCGGAAGGCAGTTTTATAGCGATCATCACAATGTTCTTGTGGAGCTAATAGTTTTATTAGCGGTTTTATGAAATTGGTCATGACAGCCGCTGGAGCAGCGTAATAAGAATTAAATTGCTGCTTGGAATCTGCGCTTTGTATCAGAAGGGTGAAAATTAAAATAATGTTTGGAACATGCAAGAAACCTACACACCTGGAGCCTACAAGTGGGAAAGTCACGGACCCGGAAACTGTACACCCAGATGCTGACGAAGCCTCAATGTCTAATCATGGATGATGAGATTTACGTCAAGGCGGACTTTCGGCAGCTTCCGGGGCTACTGTTCTTCAGCGCCCAGCACAAGTTTGATGATCCGGAGGAAGTAAGGAAGCAGAAACTTTCAAAGTTTGCCAAGAAATACATGATTTGGCAACCATCTGCTCATGTGGCAAACGGAATGCGCCGTTCGTGACGTCTGGGACTGTAAACGGACAGATCTACCTCAAAGAGTGTATACAGAAGCGTCAGCTTCCGCAGTTAAAGCAACATGTGGGCCATACTAACTTCTTGCTAGATCTAGCTTCGTGCCACTATTCAAAGGATGTCATGGGGTGGTACGAAGCCATCGAGGTCACTTTCGTATCCAAGGACATTATGGAGCAGGCACTACGGAAGCATCCCAAAGAGGAAAAATCTGAGGAAGACATAAAGAAAAAGTGGGTTTCCATACAGAAGAAGCTGCAGCCAGATGTTGTACAGAACCTTATGAGTGAAGTTAAGCGTAAGGTGCAAGCGTAGGGTTATGGTATTGAAGTTGAACGAAATAAATATGCCAAGAGCTTACTAATGGACTATATTTTACTGACTGAAAGTTGGAAAAGGATCGGTCAACTAGGTAATTACAAACAACAAAAGGTAACAGACAAACAAACATAACACTTGGAAGAAAAATCAACCAAAATTATCGTACCACACATTTTGCCTGAACATTAGCACCATTTATGATCGATATTCCCAAATAGCAAATAGTAACAGGAGTATCCCTCGAACTAGCGAGTATTTTTTATGGGGTTTTCCTCTTCTTTCGTTAAAAAGCGCCACTTTGACCAAAACGGAGACATTCCCAACTAAGCCCAAATTTGAAATGACGGTTTAATCGGTGCGAAGAATGAAAAACGAGTGTTATGTCTGTTTGTCTGTGCTTTACGTATGACGAACATACAGAAACAAATTTAATCCACAAACAAAAACTTTTTTTCTATAAATAAACAAATCTTTTTGCATTTTCTATATCTACCATTCGGAATGTAATAGTGTAAGCTAATTTTGAACTCTTCTAAACATTGCTACGGTTTTGACTAAGGCTAACTTTTATATATTTTAAGTTATTTATTATTTGTGGATTCATCGGACGAAATGATTGCTTAACGATATGCTGCCAATATTCAAACGGATTAAAATCTGCGGACATTTATTTTCCGATACGCCATCTACGCTCTACAAAAAATAGCAATTTATTTCACACTCTGCATATGAATCATGGCTTTTCCAAATATACTTTTCATTCGCCTTTAATCGTCTCAAGTTTAAAATTAACTAGTACGATTTGTCGATCACTTAAGAACTTGAAACTTCACGAAATCAATTTTAGTGATAGTCATAAAACCACAAATCGGCTCACAATCTAAAAAGATCCCCTACCCGCTATGTATTTTTCCTAATTTCTCCTAAAGCGTTATATCCGGTTTGCCACATAGCGATAAATTTTGCTGTCTTCTTCTGTCGGAACATCTCCATCGTCACAGTGACCACGGCGTCAATGATGATCATGACGATGGCTCTGATGATGATGATGATGATAATTTAATGAGATAATAGTCACGCAAACAGACATTAGACATGCGGCCAGGGAACATTAACGAGAGTTAACTGCGAGGGTGGTAGGCGTTTTCAACCCCAGAGTGCTTTTTATGTATTCCTCTGATATGCGGTCACGTGCTTATGAAAAATAAAACACGACTGCGGCATCGAAAGAGAAGCTCCTGTGAGTTATCCATAAAAAACGTAGACTACCAGCTGGTGATGTCTGCGCCTGGGAGGAGGGGTTGTTCTTTACTCATTAATTAATGGATACAGCAGGGGCAGCAGACATCACGCAGAGCCGCTTACCCTTCATTATTTATATACCTCGCGCGACTACCTTTAGTTTTCGATGTTTGACGTTGTTCGGAAATGGACTCGTGCCGGAGCGAAAAAATAATTCACTTAGCCGCGAAGTCAGATAGAACCCCTTTGAGCGGAAAGGTGAAATATGTGAAAATGAAAATTATATATCTCGCACCTAAAATCTAAGAGTGTTAAGCTGATCATCAGGGTGGCTTTTTGGTGGCAGACATCGACTGCAGGCACAAACGCCGGGATCTGTGCGGAGGAGATTATAGGTTGCATAGGGCCTCGGTGGAATGAGTCAGCGCTTTGCCAAAACGGTTGAACCGACATGTAAGAAACAGTAGTCATCTCAGCATCAGTTCTGAAGTTGGATAGGTCACCATGTATGTCGTTGCTGTCGTACACTCTATCGAAAAGTCGCTTTTCGCAGGGACCTTTGACAGTTTGCGGGCCTTGCAAGAATGAAAGACAGCTTTCGGTGTATATACCTATTGAACAATATTCTACCATGAGCTTGAAGGAATTAGTTTGACCTTTTGTCATTCCGGTGAATGTGTACACGATGCTGATTTATTTCTGGTGTAATTTCTGCTTCATTAAAATCATAAAACCTTTGATCAACTTTTTATATCTGTGTCAATAACCGCAAATGCAGTGAACTAGAAATAAACTATTGTTGATGGTAGAGAAAACTTTAACGAGAAAGATTGGAACAAACAGGTGACATAGTAAATCATAAATAAATTAAAAGTTTAAGTTAATTGAAGGTACAATCACAAGAAGAACAATACATGGAGTTCTGAAAATTTCAGCGAAATTTAAAGATCTCATGCAGCATATGAAGTTAGTAATGCATCGTGAATGTAATATATACATATAAATGTTTAGAACAGATTAGGAGTCGAAACAATCTACATATCCAATGAAATATCAATCGAAATCAACATGATTTCCATCCAGATTGGTTACAAATTATCCAGTTGTCTCACTCAACATTCGCATTGCCCTCACTGTGCCACGCAGTTTGAAATCTGCAAACACGAATCACTTTTTGTTTTCCATCCACCTAATTGGCTGTAATTTAGACATCGGTTCTACTCATAGGCATCACAACCGCTGCAGCCCGCACACGGAACGCATCGTCATCAATCCAATTGTTCGCTCAAAGTGCCATTTTGTGCAGTCACTCTGTCTGAGTGTGCCTCCCCAATGCTCCCGCTACCTGCCTTGCATTATATTTCTTCTGCATTTGTTGTTGCTGTCAAGCTGCCTTTATTACCGTTAGAACGCGCGCGCACGATCTACGCCTATTATCTTGATCGCGGGTGATCTCGTTCCTCTCGCCGCGCGCCGGCGCGTATGCGACCGACTGGAAACTAATAACCATTCGTTGGTGCCCACTTGAGAAGTTTGTCGTTCCATGAAACGATATGTGTTGACTCCCTCTCGGATTGAAAATTTGTATTCCAAGGTTTTCGCGGATCGAAAGCCCACTAGTGTTAACATGTACACGTTGCGATTTTGGAAAATGAGCAACAGACTCGGTAACAGACGTGTTATTTGTGTAGTCGGTTTGCAACATTGTTTTTCTTTAAAGAAAGGGATCGTTTATATTTTGGTGTATATAAAACTAATAACAGTCTATATATTATGCACTCCATCATGCACAATTGGTCACTTTTTAAAGCTTTTATAATTACATTGTTTATCGAATTTTAATTACAACGTTTATCACAATTAGAATTTGTTTGCTTTCGTAATTAAGACGGTGACTAGTGGGGATTAATATCTACATATGAACTGAAAAGAGTAGAAAAAACAGCTAACAGCTTTCTACTTAACTTCCCGATGAAGATTCCAAAATGCAACCTCTCTTAAAAACTACTTCCGGAAACGCGTGCTTAATTGTGGGTGGTAAACAAATTCAACTCAGCACACCTCTAAAGAACAGTGAGCTGGCGTAGTTTGTTGTGTTATTTGTAGGCACCACTAAATTTTGCAAACTTCGATCACGTATAGGCAGCATGCCAAGATTTTGTGTGGCTATCAGCTTCCTCAGGAATATACTGGATTGATGCGACACTTGAAAATGGTATCCTAACAAATTTATCTAAAGATGAGTCATACTGGTCAGATTTTCAACACAGGTTGTCAGTGCACTCGGTTGACACATTTCCGAGAGTTAACTGTCATTCGGCATCCACCGCAGACGAGTATTTTCAAGTTTGCAAAATGTCACATGGAGGCGCCTCATATTTATCCCAGTTGACCGTGTGAGTAAATGATGGATGAATGGATGATGAAAAAGGAATACGAAAAGGTGACGCTAGCAAAAAGATACGTGTTCACGCTGATCGTTCATCATATTTCCGAGGCACTTTTACAAAGCAAAAGTACGCAATACCGAGTGTTGCCGAAGTGCTAAAAAGCCGGTGCCTAAAATACAACACAGAAACCAAAAAAAAAACAAAGAGAATTTTTTAATCGAGCAAAAAAATATGGATTTTAGGCATTTTTATTTTAAGTTTAAACGTGAAAACCAAAACTATTCTTGCTTTTAATATATACGTTGTTAATTTCCATGCAAAAATCTACGAAAAAAGACAAAAAGGAAAGAAAATTTTTCCGCTGTTTGAATTTCCATTTCTATTTCATGCTAGAAGCGTTAACTCAACTCGTATATTCATTTTTCAAGCTTTTCAGGCTGTAGAGTCCACAGACAATTGATTTTATAAAAAAAAATTTAATTCATATCCTACAAATAATTTTTTTGCCCCCCGATTTTTCAAGCCAATTTCCAAGGGGGGGAGGGGGTAAAAAAAACTTTTAATATGATTTGCAATGGCCTAATTGGTTTCGAAGTAAACTGCGAAAAATGAAATTCACTCTAGCGGCCATTACTGATTCAAGATGGCGTCTAATGATCTGAAAATTTGCCAAAATGCTCCTCAGGTCAAGTAGGGTAAGAACCCCACAATTCGCCCCCACCCCAGAATTCGCCCTCCCATTGGCATTCCAGTGATTTAACTCAATATATAGTTGAATTATAAGTTGTTAGTTCAATTTATATTCAATTTAACTCAGTTCTCAGTTATTTGAATAGAATTCGTTGTGTTGTTTTATGTATTTTAATGATTTAATGTGGTTTGAAAAATAGATTTTTCCATTCTTAAGAACGAGCACGAAAAATAAAATTGAGGAAAAGTAATGAAAAATCGTATCTCCTTGCACTTTTTTCGCATCAATTTGGTTATATCTGATTCAAATTTCATAATTGTGCTTTTATTTTAATATTTTATCGCAAATCTGCTGAAAATAGAACATAAATGCACTGGGCGAAAACTGGGTATTGTAAATCATATGAGTTCCAAAATTCGCCCGGGTCGAATCTGTATATACGTATATACTGCGTGAACCAGTTTTCGCCCTCATCTATCAAACATATACAAATATGCCACACATTAGCAAAAGCAAGTCACAATCGATTAGTTTGTTCGCTGATTTATGGTTATCAAAATGGTGAGTAAAAGTACCGAAAAAATAATATTTTGATGCAGAAATCATATTTTCATTTGAATTCATCTATCAAAAGAATTACCTTCTAAACATGGGCTAATGGGGTTTCTAAAAAACGAAATGGTTAATTAGCAATAATCGACATCGAAATTGATTATAAGATTAAAACCGCACGTATTAGTAAGACGCGCATAATATTCTAAAAAATCACAATCTTTCTTGTCATGAGAATAAATCTGACTATTGGAAAATCACGCGAAAAATCCGTCTACTATTTTAAAGCAGATAAGCGCAATAAAATTGTTGTTATGGATAATACTATAAAAAGTATTTAAAGTGCAGACAACAAAGAAATAATCGTGGTGATAAAATAGAATATTTCGATAATATCACGAAATCTCTAATATCTTAGCATTACAAACCCGGTTTAACCAAAAATACTGGTTAAGAATTTCAAGTTATGTCAAAAAATATCCTAGTTGATGGTGAGATGGGTATGCTTACCAGTTGCTAGAATATTTAATACAGTAAACCGACTTACTCATTTACAGACAGTGATTTACTAAACAATTTTTTTTCTTCATCTTTTTATTGACTACATAGCAGTTAAGCTAACTTATTTCTTGGAAAAGAGGTTACGTTGTGGACTCGAGTCTCACCGTCGATTAGTCAATATATATAGCCTAATATCAAGATTTTCCAGTTCATCTAATTTTTTATTGTTCACAGTAAACATTTACTCTTTCCCAAAAAATTACTAAACAATGATATAAGTAATTATGTTATTTAAAGGTTATTTAAACTATTAAAATAAACATTGTACCATTCCGTATGCACTGAATTGTATTTATTCGCCCACTTATCAATAGTGAAAATGAATTCAAAAAGTGACCAAAAAAGAACCAACAGGACCAATAATTTTAAATATCTTTGACGAGTGTCAAAAGCCTTATTTTACTGCAATGAAAATAAACATTTAGTGAAAACCCACCTTCTCTGTGTTTTTTAGTTTTACCGCATCAGGTATCAGGAGGTGATCAGTTTATTTCAATTTAGATTTACATTTAACGAATTCCTGATACAAATTGATTGCCATATTAAGCACTGGATAGATATAATCTTAAAGTTAAATAATAGTAACAATAATTCTAACAAAATAATTGAGGTTATTTGGGAAATTTGCAACAAATAATAAGTGGGCGAAATTTGGGTTACATGGGGGACGAATTTTGGATCGCTATGGGCGAAATGTGGTACTGGAGATTCCTGCTCAAAATTAAGTTTTTTACTATCAAATTTGAATTTTCGCTATTCCGAATAGCCAAAATAGATAGAATATTAATATATAGTCATATTTGTCTGAGTTCAGGGCTGATTTTATAATAATATGGTGATTTATTCATTTTACAGCATAAAAACCTGATAAAAGGGGCGAATTCTGGGGTCGTTACCCTACTTTGTGTGAATCATTGCATAATTTCATTAGGTTCGGGGGCATTTTTTGTATGGAAAACCGGCTAGACCCTTTTTCTTCAAATATCTCGCAAACAGTTGCATTTAGAAAAATTAGAATAATTTTTAAACGACAGAAAATTACTTATATTTTTTTCTGAAAAATAAAAAAAAATAAAAATAAGAAATGGTTTTCCTCCTTATCTCATCTTCTTTTTGAATGTATTACGAACGATTTTAATTGTTGATTACAATAGTAGTTGTTTATTCTGCTTTGTTTGTGCACTGTATTTTAAATAAAGTCTATTAATAACTTATTTATTATCATTGTACTATAGAGGAATTTAGACGAATCGTTCAAAATATCAATATAGATACAGTAATATAGTATTGTATGTACCCTTCATACGTTGTATGAACTGAACTGAACGTTGACTGTTTTCAACCTAAAATCGCTATTACTACAACAGAACCTTTGCACCAATATGCACTAATATATGTTTTCAAATTTACTTAGTGAAGCGGAAAAAGATTTTATTTTAATTCTAAAGGATATTGCTATTTCGCTGCACCTCAAAGCATTTTGTGGTCATCAAAACGCAGACTTTCTCATACCATTTCTGTGCTTTAAATCATGGAACTTGTATCCCTAAATTTTAAGCTTCAAATCGAACAATGCTATCTCAATTTAATTATTATGCAGCTATCAGTTGCCATCGGTTGTATCCACGGGAAATGGACTTATTGACGCATGACCGAACTGTTGGAGGCAGCGATGCGGCAAATATCTCGCATTTGCTCAAACTTACACATTATATGCGCATGCATAAATTATTAGGAAACAATGTAAAAATCATTAGCGACCTCTATAGCGCGAATGACCCAAACTTCCGGTATCCGGGTGACGACTATGACAATTTTCCACAGATGTGGCAATCGGTGTATTTGCTCAATGACTCGATGGTCGGCAAAACCCATTTGCTGGGGAATCGAAACCCTACAATATATAATGCAATGTGATTCAGGTCCGAATGCTTCGTATTCATCGGCTAATTTATGTATGCTTCCATCCAGGTGCCACCACGTTTCGCTTCTGGACGCATCCGGAACAATAGCGAAATTTTCCGCTTGACTGAACGTTGAGCTTGAGAATTTTTTCCAATGGAAACTCAATACAAATTGGTGCGCTTGCTTTTTGATGTGCGTCGAATGTGGGGGAATTTTTAAATCGAGGGAAGTCATTTATTAAGCCAATATATCAATGGTAATATTGAAATGAGCGACCAAGCGAGGATTTATATTGTGGAAAACGAACTGGGATTATTTTGTCGAGGCTATAGAAAGTGAAAAATGTGAATTGTTGAGCAAAAAAGGGAATCCCGAAAGCAGCATGTTGCACGAGAACTTTATTTTTTTGATCAAAAAAATATGAACAAAAATGACGACAAGTAGTACTAGTACATCTAATTTAACAAGTGAGAAACTCGTAAATCATCCAATATTTGAGAATTACTTTCATGAAAAAGATCCAGTTTCTTATCTAACTAAAAATCATTGTTGTTGTTTAGGTGGCTTGCCGTCCTAAGACAAAGCCTGGTGAACAAAGTTTCTCCAACTGTAACTCGGTTGAGGGCTACCGCTTTCCAATTCCTTCGACACCGAGTACTCTCCGCCAGATCTCGCTCCACCTGGTCTAACCATCTTGCTCGCTGCGCTCCTGGTCGTCTTGTTCCTACCGGATTTGAGGCGAACACCATCTTTGCAGGGTAGTTGTCCGGCATTCTTGCAACATGCCCTGCCCATCGTATCCGTCAGCTTTAGCCACCTTCTGGATACTGGGTTCGCCAAAGAGCTGTGCGAGTTCATGGTTCATCCTCCGCCTCCATACTCCGTTCTCCTGTATGCCGCCGAAGATCGTTCTTAGCACTCGTCGTTCGAAAACTCCGAGCACCCGCAGGTCCTCCTCGAGCATTGTCCATGTTTCATGCTCGTAAAGAAAAACCGGTCTAATAAGCGTCTTGTATAGGGTGCACTTTGTACGGGGACTTAGTCTGCTCGACCGCAATTGCTTGTGGAGCCCATAGTAAAACTAAAAATCATTACGGATATCATGAACAAGCAAAATAGTTACAATTCTGAAAGTAAGCTATTTATGTTCAGAGTTAGGTTAGGTAAGTTGGTAAAATAGAGCGAGCAGTCAGAAAAATGCATGTTTAAATTTTTAGCGAATATGTCATAATATGGCGAAATAAAACAAACCAATTTCTTTGGAATAAAATTGGTCATATTTCATAAGAATCTGAATGGCGTGCAGGCGAAAGCCATGATAGTGGAGGAAGTGACCTCATTAGTGTAGCAAGCAACGGAGTTGTGCCACCCCTATCTATAAGGGAAGTTAAAAAAAGCCATCCAGTGGCTGAAGAACAACAAAGCAGCGGAAAAGGATGAAATTAGAGAGGAACTTATAAAAATGGGCCCGGACAAATTAACCGGTTGTTTGCATCAACTTATTGTCAAGATTTGGCATACGGAACGACTACCGAAGGAGTGGAAAGACGGGGTTATTTGCCCTATCTACAAGAAGCCTTTCTAAGCTGGATTGTGAGAACTACCGAGCGATCACTATTCTGAATGCCGCCTTCAAAGTGCTCTCCCAAGTCACCTTCCATCGACTATTGTCAATAGCCAATAAATTTGTGGGAAGTTTTCAGACCGGCTTCATGGAGGGTTGGTCTACAATGGACCATTTTCATCCTGCGGAAAATCCTCCAGAAGTGCCGCGAATTGCGAGTCCCTACGCGTCACCTGTTCATTAATTTCAAAGCCGCATATAATAGTGTAAACCTACAAGAGGTATGGAAAATTCTGGACGAAAACGGTTGTCCGGTAAGCTTACTAGACTCATGGCTACGATGGATGGGATCTAGTGCTGTGTGAAAATCTCGGGTGGAAAGTCGGCCCCATTCGAATCTCGCCAGCTTGTGCAGTACCGTGTTAATCGACAGCGATGAATTTGAGTCGACGAGTTCGTATTCCTTGGCTCACTGGCAACAGAGAACAGCAATACTTGCGGTCGAACAATCTGAGTCCTCGAACAAAGTGTACACTAAACAAAACGCTAATTAGATCGATTGTCTTCTATGGGCGCGAACGTGGACACGCTTTATTATGCTTTATTTACGATTCCGAATTTGTTAAGAGATATTTACGATAATTTTCGTACAATGATATACGAGTTGGTACTGGCAGAGATTACCAGCTGAAGTTCCACTGAATGTTGAAACGCAGCGTCGTCTCAGTGAAAGCCTTCGCCTTGTTCGACTGCCTGGCGGGAATCTTGCATAGGACGACATAGTGGTCAGAGTTAATATTCGTTCACCAAAAATACGGACGACATCCGAAAAAGTGCCAACCATCAATTAGGACATCATCGATCTGGGAGCTAGAGTTTCTATTTGGATCCCTCCAGATGTGTTCTTCAATGTTCAGACGTCGAAAGTATGTGCTACAGAGGGTCATTTCAATAGCCGCGGCAAAGGCTCAGACCATTATCATTGGTCAACAGATAAAGGCTATTTCTTCCAATGACAGGACTAACGAATTCCTTCTTCCTTTACCTGATCCGCACATTTGTGTCTCCGATGAGAATTTTCACGTCGAGGTTTGGGTACTCTCAATGTGTCCGCTCGAGCCTGTTGGATTTATGGATTTATCGTTTGTCGCTGCATAAAGGTTGCTTAAACTGTAGTAGAAGAGCTTGCCTTTTAATTATAAAAAACATATATAGAATCATCTAAGGACCTTCAACGGATAACTCATTGTTTGTTATCTCAACACTACGAAACCGATTCCATGTTCCGACTTATAACCGCGACTATAGCAGACATGCTATTGAAGTACTGAGAGTCTACTGCACGAAACTTCCTTTCTCCGGAAGGCGCCCATTCAACTTCCTGAATAGCGGCGATCTCCATTCCATGTCGATGGAGCTCCCGAGGAAGAAAGCCAACTCATCCCGGCTTATGAAGAGCTAGGGAATTCCAGATATCGAGTTTCCAATCGTTGTCTAATAATCGTTATCTTATTTTTTGCCGTGTCCTCTACCGATTTTTCCGTTCCAAACTTCCATTTTCGTTGTTGATATATGATAGTTTTGGTATAGGGGAAGGGCAGTAAAGACGGACACTGCGGGAAAGACGGACACTTATCATATTTCATAAACAATAATTTTTTGAGGCAAACCAATGATGGGAAATGTTTCTATAGACTGAACAAACACTTTTGAATTAAACTGCCGATTTCTAGCAGCGCAGCTGTCAAATTTATAAGCAAAACAAAGAAAAAATGCCTACATACGCTAACCGATGTAGTTTTGTGTGTGAAGAAAATAGCTGGTAAATCGTTAAAAAGCAATACTTTCGTGCTATATCGACGACATTACGTTAGTTTGACCCTTCACTGAATGTCCATTGGAAATCTAGTGAATTTTTGAATATTCAGTAAAAAGTTATTAAAGTTTGAAAAAATGGTATCCAAGTCGGGAAAGATGGACACCCGAAGGTAGGGAAAGACGGACACAAAGATTCCGTATTCATTTTGCCTAACAACGATTTAAATTGCAAATACTTGCATATTATACATGTAAAAGTATCCAGAAGTCATTTAACAGTTGGAATAGGCCAACTTTTAGAAACGATTAATTCATCACCAATTAAAATATTGAAGATTATAAAAGGGAACCATTTTATTTCCTCGCTCAAAGGGGGAATTGGGTAGGGGGTTTTCCCAAGCCAATTCTTTCCTAAATACATGATAAAATATGTTAATCATTCTTAATACTGATAATTCGTCGGCGCGTGACACCTTTTCGCGAGTGTCCGTCTTTCCCATGTCAAGTGTCCGTCTTTCCCGCCCATGCGCAGAAACTCTGATTTATACATAATGTTTATAATATTAAAAAAATTATAAATTTTGGAAGAAATTTTCTAGTACACGCTGTAACTTTATTAGACAGAGACTTAAAGTTTCAGTTTGTATGAAAATTGCAATCAATACAGTTATATATGAGTAGATATTGACTCTTGACCTTAAGGTGTCCGTCTTTACCGCCCTTCCCCTACTTACGAAAAATAGCAGACCATCAGTTGGGTCGCGAAACCCACTGATAATATATAATACAATTCCAATTTAACGTCTGTGGACTAGTAGTTTTACTCCACTTTTGAAAGACGTGAATTACACATATCAAAAATTAGTTAATCCATTACGAAATTATTCTAACCAACTGCCACAAACTGTAACATCAGTCATTTCCACTACCCTTCACTACCGCTATGTTTTGCGGCGGAATAGCATGAAACCACACACCCGGACTCTCGCCGTAGTTGACTAGCTCGGCTCGCAAAGGTGACATTTTTCGCTTCCATCAAATTACTCCCGGCGTTTATCGGTTAAAACGATCTTAATGATCGTAATTTGTGAATGGCAATAGCCGTAATGAGATGCAAACACGCTGGACAGAGCTGCGTCGCCTCACCACTGAATGGCACGCTTTCGGCTGGTGTTCGCGTGTGTTTTTAATGCGACTAACCTGAGAGTCTCTCGGTAGTGAGAACTATGATTATCGGTATCTAGTATAGAACTGCTATAAAAACTAGGACGGAATATGAAAATATATGATTATATGATTAATGAAAATTATAAAAAAAACATGTTAGTAGAAAAACTTTACGATAACTGAGGACAATTGTACCAAATATGGATGACGCTTAAGTATTTATAGCCATTCTGGTTGAGTTCAAAGTATAGTCATTAAATCGAGTTTAAAGTTTAGCGATTAAGGATTTTACGAAAAAAGTATTTTGGATGATCTTTGTCTATCGCTTTGGAATACTGTTCATGTTGCCATCTGAACTACCTACAAATAACAAGTACATGATTCACAATGCCTGCCATGCTGCATCAAAATCCGGACGGTACCAATATCCGGACACCTTCACTAATTTATTCTTATTAAGCAATAATATATACAATTTATGAGGTGTAGCTATGTGGATTACTTTGCAAATATATATAAGATCGTTTAAACATAATCGGTGGTTAAGTAGGCTGCGCTAAATAACTTAAATAAATCCAAACGTAACGTTGGTGTCAAATACTGTCTTTTTTCTGCGAGTTTTTTCAGATTACTAAAAAGTAGTACTTTCGCGATTTAAGGTTTTGGGAACTTATTATTACGAAGCAACCAACTTCTTAGGCTTAGTATCGACAAAGAAGGTCAGTTTTAGTTAATGGAGACGGTGTCATTGGTTAATATGGTGAAATAAAGTGTATTTTTATAAATAATTACGCTGTCCGGATTTAAAACCATGTTTTTAAATCCGGACATGTTTGACAATTGATGGTAACTACCTAATGTTTTTCTTAGAAAATGCGAAAGGACACGTTCAGCCAGGCAGAAGGTGTAGTAAGAAAAAGTGTTTCGATCCATGGAACCGTCAAAATATTTGGAATTCCAAAATACTTTAAGGCATTTAATGCAGAAGTAAGGGTAAACGGGGTAACAACGCCCGCCGGGGTAATACCGCCCACCATGTTTTTACAGGGCCTTGCTCAAATTGGTGTTAAATGTTGATGACAGTCATATTACTGAATGCGTTCGCAATATTTTACAATACCTTGTACAGCAATATCGTATAAACTATCGGAGAAATAAATAAAAACAGATTTTTCGTTATAATTGTTTCGTTTTTTATAACTTTGTTCCCGCAGAACCTAGGGTCTATTTTATTCAAAACGTTAAAACTTTTAGTAAATCCAACCCATGTCGCATCTCTGATCCTGTCTTCATCCGACAGTACCTAAATTAGGTAACTGTTCATGCAGTTTTGTTGAAATAAATAGTGAAATGTGTAACTCGGTCATTTGGGGGTAAAACCGCCCACAACGAACGGCGCAAGACCGTTGTACAGAATGCTAGTGCGCTAAGGAGATTTTTAAAATAATTGCATAGTTTGGACCAAAGAATCTCAGATTTACATAAAGCAATATAAATGTGCTTAGTTTGTAGCTGGTAGACTGTTTGGAAAAATCTAAATCGCCAATTTTCCCGCGGGCTCTATGGACATTTTCTTGTTTTCTCAGTTATAGCTTTTTTCAATAATTCCTCCCTCTTGGAACAAATATCATGGAATAAACATATTTTTTATGAAAATATAGCAAATTATCTTAGCAATGGAAAAATAATATGCATCTGCTTTATCAATCAGAACAATTTGAAATGTCAAAAAATGACCCACCCGATAAATTGTAGGAACTTTAATACCCATATTGTTATATTTTATCTTAGATCCTCTCTAGTCCTTAAAGATTGACTCCAGGATGCCTAACCCGATCCATCTTGTTGTCTAAAGAAACTATACGGTATCAATTTCAAGACTGTTGGTACCTATATTACTGATATTCTTCCAATACGAGTGGTTGCCGGACACTCTTTCGAATTTGCGAATCTCGGGGAACTATGTATTGTTTGATAGCAAACTGGTTCAATTTGTTTAAATTAGATAAATTCACGAATCCAATGCCACCAGTTTCATTCAAATCGGTTGAATATTGTTAAAGTTATACGCTATGGCGGTTTTACCCCGTTAGTGGGCATGTTTCACCCCGCATGGAAAAAATACTCTATTTTTTGGAAGTGTTTCCAAATCGCAATAAAAAATAGAAAATCATTACAAATATTTATGTTTTTATTTTTTACATGTAGGTAATAGATCAATTGTTCATTTAAAGCAGATAGATTAGAAATTGAGCTACAACTTTTTTTTATACAGGTGGTTTTGCTTAGGCGGGCGGTCTTGCCCCGTCTACCCTTACTTAATCACTTTCGTTCTCTGGTTAGGTAAGTGGGTCAGTGTAGCACTTGACTAAAAGCGTACCGTTAATGACACCAAAGTGACATTAAAAGTAAAAAATTGTATAGAGAGATGATTACTTAGCACTACATTTTACTAGTGATAAGTTGTTTACTTATAGCCATACATTTCTTAGACAAAATACTAGAAAGTTTTGCCTGTCCGGAAAATGATTCAAAAGTGTCCGGATATTGATTCACTGAGATGTGAGGTGTCCGGATTTATGAACAAGACAAGCCTGTTCAATTCTATTATTTTAATGTATTTTATTGAGTTTCTATTGTAAAATTGACGTGTAATTGAAAATTTAGGCTTTATATTTGATTATAGTACAAAGCAATTACTAGAATGTTGCGAAATTATTGTTTACGGAGCATATTAAAAATATGACCTGCTTAAGCGTCCGGATATTGATGCAGCATGGTATATCATTTCTCATTTGAAACTTACATAGATGTCTGAATATGTGCAAACGTAATTTTCTATATTTCACTGTTGCGCGAGAATGATCGTAACAGAAGGCAAACCACTCATGTGTTCAATACTGTTTGTATCCGTCATGCTTTTTTTTCAAAATGGCTTCCGCACTTTTTATTGCATGCCATGGCAAAAATGAAAAACCACGAGATCAGCGTCGGCGCAACCATTCATTCTCTGTATCTCGCCACCTGCTCTGTTCACCACCCACCAACCAGTAAACACATCCGCCATCGTAAAAAAAACTCCGTTCAGACGCTACGAGTGGGAGGTGATGGAAATGTGATGTGATTTCCTCTCTCTTCCTACTGTACTGATCTGACTTTTCTTGTAATATTCGTGTTGGTAAATTTTCGTCTGCGGTGGCGGCCCGGTGTCTGTTTTTCATTTAGCTTCGAACGTCGGTTTTAGACATGCGGACTCTTCTAACAAACGTCAGCTCAGTAGCAGTGGAAATGAGATAGAAGCAAAGAATCACCACACCCACTATCATCACTGCCGCCACCATCGTCATAGTCATTATCATTAAATGGCAATCAGCGCACACTGCCGATTGAAGTCGTCATATTCATCCTCGCTTCGTCTCCCAATCCAAAAGCGTAAACGAATGCTAGTATTTTTGTCGAATACATAGCCAGCGATGCGCATGTGCAAATGTCCGTGACGGTTTCGGGAAATGATACTAAATTATGCATACCGTTCTATGTAGTAACTTTCGATCGGATTATTCACGTTATTCTTTTCAGTTATGGAAGTACTTATGCACTACCAGATAAAAAAAGATCAATAGAAATCAGGTATGTAAAAAAGATGTAAAGGGCAGTGGAAAACTCTAAAGACAAGTAAAAACAAAGGTAAAACAATTTTTAGCGTTGTAGAAAACCTTCAAACATTATTTTCTTTTTTTTTTATTTTCATGATAGCATTTTTGTTATTTCTTCTGAGTTGTGACCGGAAAATTCCATTTTCTTAAATATTTTCTTCACAAATTCACTACTTCACAAATACTTCAAAAATTTATATCACAGGCCCCAAGCGCCATTGAGCAATTTTTTTTAAATATATGTATAGTAAATTTTCTCAGCAATCCAGGAAAAAAAACATTTGGGAAATATTTTTCACAAATTTTTTTTCGGCGGTCCATAAAAAAGTCTGGAAAACGGAAAATTTACAATATTTTGTTTCGTCAATTATTTTTTTAATCGTAAAAATTTTGCAATAGCGTTATTTGTTTCCGAGTCATTGCAGAAAAGCTAACAATTAACGACCACACGGGTGATAACGATGGTTACCAACGACTCGAATTTACCATGCAACGTGCTACTTTAACGGTAGCAACTCTCGGGCATTGGGCGCTGATGCGAATCCTAGCCGTTCATCATTGATCGCATACAACGTTGCCACATTTAACCCACCCACTTTCACCTCCTGCTCATATTTATGGATGAAAATATTGTGCATATTAAATGGAACTGTTGGCGTTTCCGGAGACCAACTGAGTAATGCTTTCAAGTTAAACATGGTTATAGCAATTTCTATATTGAAGACAACAGGAAAATTCTGCGAAAATTACATATTCACATATTCTTTTTACAGTGCTCTCCCATGCGGTAGTAACATGAGATTTGATTTTAAATCGAGGTGAAGATATCATCAAATTTCATTGATCAGCATTATTTATAACGTTTATGTTACAGTATGCAAAATGTTCCCTAATTTTCATTCGAAACCCGTTTCTAAGCAAAATGTTATCCTACCAAAAATCGATGTTATTTTGTTAATGATTCTGATAGAAATTATAACTCCCCTTCCCTGAATATTTCAATGGTTTTTGCACCATTTTTGCTGTACGATTAATGTACAAATTTAGTGTATTCCTGAAGTGAAAACAATTTAGCTATTATTTATAACCGGAATCATTGCGATACGGTAATTGTTTTAACCCTTTGTCTGTAATTTGGAGTCAATTTGACCCCAAAATTCAAACGGCTGTCTCTTAGCGGAAACTTGACGTATTTCCGAATTTTTAGCTATTTCTGTTTCTGGGAGCTAATTTAATGAACTAAATGATAAAATGATGAACGGCAGCTTGGCGTGGGGAACTTCTACAAAGAGGGGATTGAGTAAAATTAAATCGAAAAAATCTGGTTTTTGACGTAAGACTACGACTTGCGGCAAGGTATGGGATAGGGTGTCATTACGAAAAAGCGGAAAATGCGAGCGTCACGAAAAATGATAGGTTCTGAGCGCTAATAGCTAAGCGGTGTCCAGACCGTTTTTAATGGTGATTTAATGCTGTATTAAACTGTCCTTCATAGAATGAATCTAGTCCATCTGACCAACCTTGCCGAAGACAAGAAGCTTGCATGCCATCTACATGTGTAACTACGACCAATATTTATAAAAGGGTACAAGTACACCATCTGGTGGATGAATTCTGAACCGTTCCCCAAGATTTTATCTACCACATGACTATGTTCTTTTCATATCTTGTCTATTCAATCAACTTGAACGAGAATAAGACCGATCTAGACCGATGAGTAGAGCCCAAAAAAAATTTAAGCCCAAAAGAGATCAATATATGCCGGATAAACGCCGCCTATCAAGCAAACCATGATTGACTGAAGTTTTTGGAGCGTCTTAGTAGAATACGAAACCTGAAATTAAATTAAAAAGAAATCTTTCCAATTCAATTCTACTATGTATAGGGGAACTGTGGGTAAGACGAACAGGGTGGGTAAGACGGACAGGTGGTTGATTCTACCAGTTAGGCTTTAAAATTCGTAAATGTGTTGATGGGCATCCAATCTTTTTGCTATCTCATGATGTCTGAACGGTAACCATCATTATTTAGGACTTTCAAATTTTGATAATTTTCTTTGCATATGGAAAATTGTGAAAGCTTTAAAAAAATGCACTGATAAAAATAGACACGGCGTTACCAAGAGATCTTACACATGAATTTAAACGTGCAAATATTGATAATCTTGTTTTATTTGTCAATCATTCGGGTATCAAAAGCGTTTCTCTTCGATTTAACGTGAAATGAAATATTTCATATGGGAAACACGTTAAACAACCATGTTTTTCAAACAAACCTTCAATCAACATGGTAGTCACTGCTTTCGCACCGCAAATCCACGTGTTTTACCATTAGATCGAATCCTGTTGCAATCCACATGAAATTGAAATGTAAGTTTTTATAAATATTTCACTGGTTTTACACGTTTAATCAAAGGGTAACTCTTATGAAATGTCATTCTATTTGAAATTCACGTGGCTTTCACGATGAGTTGATGTGAATATCAGGTCATCTCAAAGTGTTTTACCCATGGTTTGACCATTGAATATGATTCATGTGTTATTCTTATGAAACTGTAGTGTTTAGCACCAGGAGAATATCTATATGTTCTGCACATTGAACGCACGTGTATATTTTTTTCGGTGTGTATAATGATAGGGTGAAATGGACAATTGCTAGTGTAGGCAAGATGGTCAGTGAATATGATATATCAAAATTGTTGATTTTTCTTCTTAGTAATATCCAATGCATATAAACGAAAATTTAACCGGCAACTTTTCACTTCACTTTTTTTGACCATTTTTAATACTCAAAATACACATTGAAAAACATTCTTTGTTGAATATTTCACTAGCTGCTTTTAAAAACAATATATTGAACTAAATGTAAACTGTATTTAGGTTTTATAAATCATAAGTTCTCTGCTTGATAGTAGAGCCGTAGTCGTAGGCGAAGTCACGAATATGAAAAAAGTCGGATTTTTTCAATGTATTTTCACTACTACTACTACTACTACTACTACTACTACTACTACTACTACTACTACTACTACTACTACTACTACTACTACTACTACTACTACTACTACTACTACTACTACTACTACTACTACTACTACTACTACTACTACTACTACTACTACTACTACTACTACTACTACTACTACTACTACTACTACTACTACTACTACTACTACTACTACTACTACTACTACTACTACTACTACTACTACTACTACTACTACTACTACTACTACTACTACTACTACTACTACTACTACTACTACTACTACTACTACTACTACTACTACTACTACTACTACTACTACTACTACTACTACTACTACTACTACTACTACTACTACTACTACTACTACTACTACTACTACTACTACTACTACTACTACTACTACTACTACTACTACTACTACTACTACTACTACTACTACTACTACTACTACTACTACTACTACTACTACTACTACTACTACTACTACTACTACTACTACTACTACTACTACTACTACTACTACTACTACTACTACTACTACTACTACTACTACTACTACTACTACTACTACTACTACTACTACTACTACTACTACTACTACTACTACTACTACTACTACTACTACTACTACTACTACTACTACTACTACTACTACTACTACTACTACTACTACTACTACTACTACTACTACTACTACTACTACTACTACTACTACTACTACTACTACTACTACTACTACTACTACTACTACTACTACTACTACTACTACTACTACTACTACTACTACTACTACTACTACTACTACTACTACTACTACTACTACTACTACTACTACTACTACTACTACTACTACTACTACTACTACTACTACTACTACTACTACTACTACTACTACTACTACTCTACTGCGCGATTGTGCGTAGTACTTTGGAGTACGGAGCGATAGTATGTGAAATTGTGCACTTTACCATTCATTCGGTACGCCTTGCGCATGCTGCCCAGGGATGAATTAATTCGTTTGCCTCCGTACGAACTACGAACATCGATGCGCTCTTATACGACTACACACGCTGGCAAATAGGAGAAGTTTATTGCAACGTTTATTCGTCTTCGATCTTCTTGGAAACAATATTTACTGTCCGGAGCTGCCGGAGCGGTTTCAAATCAACGTACCACCTAGGCTTGCCATTCGATCAGATTTCTTTCGGCTTCCAATGCATCGCACTCTATTTGGCCAGAACAATCCTATTGACGTGTACTGTCATGAATTCAATAATTTTAATTATAGGTATATCTTAGGAATTGCCTGTGCGATACAATCGAGGACTAGTAATAAACAAAAAAAAAAGGAATCAGCACCAGGGTATTGACAAAACGCGGGCGGGGGTGGGGTCCATAATAAGGGAACATAACTTCGAAGCGCCTTGACCTTTCTTCATCAAACTTGGTACACATGTTTCTTGATATAAGGGGGTTGACAAAAAGGGAGGAGGGGTCCTTAATAGGCGGTATAACTCCAAAACACCTTGACCGTTCTTCACCAAACTCTACACACATGTTCTTTGACCATAACTCCGGATCGTCTGGACAGTTCTTCATCAAATGTCGTGTGTCAAACCCATGATTTTTGACATAAAATATTCAGCGCAGGGAATTGACAAAAAATGGAGACGGTCTATTACAAGGGGGGAGAATGGTTCAAATGGGTCAAGGGGTGCGTTTCTCTTGCATTTGGGACGATGACAAGTGTACAAGTTGCTGGATTTCCGAAAGGGGGAATAGGAAGGCCATTACCAAGGAGAGTTTCAAAAACGTTAAAAAGTTTTTGTTTAGATTTATAGGGATTATCGGGAAAAAGATAGATTTACAAGTGTCTTGGGGATAACAGACCAACAGATACATTCAAACGAAGAAAAAGGGGTTTCTCTCTTGCATAATGTTCGTTACAATAACAGATGTATAAGTGACTGAGAGACAAAGGGGCACCGAGTAAGATCGGGCAATCAACTAGTCTTTCTAAAATTTAGCCGTTCATGTCCCCTTAATAAACCACAGCAATTCAGTAGTGTGTTTCAGAATGCTTGAATATAATTTTACTTTTGATAATATTAACCCCTCTAAGGTCTTCATCATTTTTAGCACCGCAAAATTCACTAAAATGGCCATAACTTTTTTATCTTTCAATATGTTTTCACCAAATTTTGGAATTTTTCCGAAAATATTTTAGAATATTTTAGAAAATATATATAGATAATGGCCATATGTCAGATGGTCCCGGAGTTATTCCGGAGTTCCTTGGGGGACCGAGACATGGTTTTTTAGATAAAGTGGCTAAATATTTAAAATTTGTTTGAAATCTGTTGATTTTTGTAAATATATCATCGACTGTGGACATATCAGTTACTTTGCCGCAGTTATGAGCCGTGGTGGCGCCATCTGGATCCGGGGGGACACTATAAATCCGGAACCGGTTCTCATAAAGGAACATTTCAGCATCAGCAAAGTATGTCGTGTCGCATATCAAAAAACATCAGCATGCGACAAAATAATGATTGGTGATCATCTCATGTCACTCAGAGGCCGTTTGACTGGTTCCGGGCCCGGGGAGAGTTTCTTCTCTGATTCAAGCACGGAACGAATTTCGGAGGAACTTGTCCGGGGCCTGGAATCGGCTATATGGCCTCTGCGAGACATGAGATGATCGCCAATCGCTATTTTGTCGAGTGCTGATATTTTTTGATAACTCCGGGACCATATGTTATATTGCCATTATCTATAGATATTTTGAAAATAGAAAATATTTTCGGCAAAATTCCTAAATTTGGTGAAAAAATATTGATAAAAAAGTTATGACCATTTCAGTGAATTTTGCGGTGCCAAAAATGATGTAGACCATAGAAGGGTTAATGTGACTTTCCATTGACGTACGAAGACAATTAGCCGTGCATGATATTCAGCTGGGCTTTATCTGAAATTTGAAAATTATCATGCGTCGCCATTATGAGTTCAGTGAAAACCCATGGTGATTTAGACATAGTAGGGTAACGGAGCCACCTCGTCATACGTAGTTTAATCAGAGCTCAAATTTCGAAGTTTTTACTCCGAGTGATCTGCTGCTGATGCTCTTCACATGTTCAAAGTGGATATAAAAACCAAGAGGACTTTTATTTTTGAAATTATAGTGAAACGTAGTGGTTCTTTTACATTATCTTTAGTCGATTATGGACAGACAATCCATAAATATTAATGCCGAGTATTAGTTTGAATGAAATTCACATGAAAGTTGGTTATATTGGTAATAGTTGGTTTTTCTTCCTGGGACTTTTGAGGGACTACTCTGCTGTAGAAGATAAAAAAATAATGGATTTCCATGATTTTTTCTTCGGATGTTGGGGTATTTCGACTATTGGTTTATGGTTTGGGTATATTTGAAGACGTATTTTGTATTTTTTATGCTGTTGGCAGTTAAGCGCGTAGATGCTCTCAAGAAAACAGTACCTTGGTGGCAGTACGTGCCGGGAATCAAGGGAGTAACGGAGAACAAATTTCAATGATGATTTTGAAATTTTTGGTCAATACCGAAATTGTTACATAGCTGTTTAGAAATTCGAAAAGTTACGAATTTGGAAATTCATTAAATATTTCAAATATGGTTTGGTAATGGACTCGGTTGATTACTTAATTTATATTATGATTGCCAGAATAAAACGATTCGATTTCGTATTAATCATCATGCCATGTATCTAGATAGACTTGCTTCGTTTCGTATCAACACCAAAGTGTTCGTTAGAAATCATGAAGATAAGAAAAGGTGCCAGCACATGGTAAACAAACGAGTGCAAAAATTCAATTTTTTCACTAATGTGTGCGCTTCGTTTTTATGAACCGATAAGCATTAAGCAAACAACAAAATTTCCATTCTGAGCATGTGGCTATCTACATATCGTGGTCGATTATTGCAATGCAACGGTATGGGTACGTCATGCAGCTAAATCAAAAGTCTCACCAGCACTAGTAGGTTAAATCTTCGCGCTATGTCGCGTAAACATTGATGAAAGTGGCGGCAAGACGACAACGACAAGTTCATTGAAAAGTAAACATCATAAAAGTGTTTTAACTTGACACGTTACGAGAGAGATAGCCGGAGCTCTAGAGGAAAAGATAAATTTTTATATACTCGCAGGAAATTTCGAAACATTGAAATTCAGTTCCTTTGGCGATCGTTATTTGTACAAGGATAAGTGTGTCCGCCAATCCATCGATACCAGTATTTACGTGAGCAAGGTGAATCACACATGATACAAAGAGGTTATTGTTATCTGTCATTTGGGTGGTGTTATTAACGACCGTAACATCAAATAACCAATGTATACAATATGAATCTTCACTTACATTTTAGAATGCTTGTAATTGCTTTAAAAATAAAAGTTTTATTTCGAATAGTTTTTTCTTTTTAAGAAATTTCACAATGACGCGTGGATAATGGTCCGCTAATTAGAAAATATTAATTTTCAATTTTAATTCTAAGAAAAATTTTCCATATCATCATAATGGAGAAAGGCACACTTCAAAAATATATTGTAAATTGTTTTACATAGAAATATCTACGTCTAAAACAAGAATTCTAAAGCATTTTCGAGGATTCCTTGACAGAAAAACCTATCACCAAATATAACAAAATTAGGCCTCTGGTTGGCTGGTATCGTAACTTTCATACGTTTCTTTCAAATAATAAAAATACTAACTAATATTTAATCGAAGTTTGTGTGAACAAATTGCGCCAACTCTAGATGCACCGTTTGGGTGCGACCATTACTTTTTTTAGGCATCTGTATCTGCAGTACATAGTTTTCGTAACCAGAACCACTTCGCTGTGAGAATCTCCTTCTTACAAGTAAAGCTGATTACGCGGAGGCGTCCTCCTCCGACTTCTAGCCTCATAGTCAAGCCAATTTCTGGTGTAAATGTGTCAAATTGCACTCCACAGCCCTCCGGGCAGAAGTCAACTTATGCAGCTGCGTGATTAATTATTTGTTTTTTTCTCCCTCACTTCTAACTTGTCCTAGCTCTGCGTGATATTGCCTGGCAGTAAAAGAAATATAAATAAAAGGCTGCCATAAATTGAATTTCGAAATAATATAGATGGAATGAGAGGTTTAATATACATATTGGAAATCCATTCGCTTGCTGTCAGTATGGTTGAGTTCTGCCGAAGAAGTTCTCAGCGGTTCCCACGTTTTCCGTTCCATTATGCAAAACATAGCTTAATCAAGTAGACTCGGTTACTCATTCGTTAATTGTGCAATGGTTTTCAATGAAGCTTAACGAATCCAAAAAACGGAAGTTTCCGGTTTGTGTTCAATAGCGTGTGACACCCTTTCGAAAGGCACACACTGGTGAATGCCTAAATTAGGGAAACATACGGTTCAACAGGTTGAATAAGTATTATGAAGCGATATTTATTAAATGCCTAGAGGGTGTCTGCAAGGAGCATGGATCGAGCGCTTCTTTAGCTATATAAGAGTTATTCTGCCTCAAGTGACAATATTAATTGCAACCGATTTTATCTGATCCAAAATCATCTGGGACTAATACTGTCAGAGTTACTCCTTTTTCACATTGAAATTTTCAAGGTTTTTTAAGATTAATCTAAGAATATTTTGAAGGCAGTTAAAGTTTTGTATGTGAATAAATTTAAAGGAATTATAAACGAAAATAGAAGGTAAATAATTCCAGGTCTCCAATTTCTCTAGAAAACGCCGAGAGAAATTTTCATAACTCTTGAACCAAGTATGAAAATACAAGCAAATTTGCTAATCTTCTTCTATATTAATAAAAATGAAATACTGTTCATGTGTCCGGTGTAGACTCGCAAACCGCTCGACGGATTTTGATGAAACTTGGCATACACATTGCGTATGATATAAGGAATGTTGTTAGCATGGTTTGAAACCCCTCCTCCCTTTAGAAGGGAAGCTCCCATTCAAATGAAACACAAGTTTCTGTATAACTCGGAAACTAATTAAGCAAATGGAACCAAATTTGGTACGTGAAGGTTTTTGGAGGCAGATTTTTTTTCTATTGTGGATTGAGACCCCTCCTTCCTCTAACCCCCGTCTTAGCGCCCATAAAATAAAACAAAAATTTCCTCATAACTCAACTATTAATCAAGCAAATGAAATCAAATTTGGTATGTGGGAGTTTCTAGAGACAAGATTTTTTTATGGTGGTTTGAGATCCCTTCCCCATCTAGAAGGGGGAGCTCCTAATCTAATGAAATACAAATTTCTGCATAACCTTTTAACATTTAGCGAAAATTGTGCGAAATTACCGAAATTGTGCGAAAATATTCGAAATGTCGCACAGGCTCAGTCGAGAGTACCATTTTGAAACATAATAGCATGCTACAGGTTGAATTTAATAGTTGGTTAGTTGGTTCTATTGAGTTGGTAAGTATTGAGGCTTAGTGAAAGGGTTTAAAAGAAAAAAAACTCGAATCTATAAAATAAGATTGATATCACTCACATTATTCACATAGCAAACATTTCAAAAAACTCTGACACAAAACGCCATAAACTCGTTCTGTTACCCGTGTCTCGTTACACCTACGCATCAATTAACCGGCCGGCGTTATCAGCCAGTCCTTCAGGGTCACCTACGCGAGCCCAGCAGTCTACGAGTAAATTCGGCAAACTCATCGCAGCACTCAATCACAAACGAAGTCCGCATGATGGTTCATCATTGGTAAACTAAGTCCAATCACTCTTTGCTGCAGTGTACATGTCTATTAAAATGGTTCAGTTGGACATTGACGATGGTAAATGTTAAATCGACTTACTTTGTATTCAATTTATTTGCTAAATAGCAGATAGATGAATTTAATTTCTTTTAAATCAGCTTTAACAGCAAGTATGTTATATGTAATGCTAATAAAGGAGAACTTGTTTAGTTAACCATAGCCAAATTTACTGAGAAAAATATTTGCAGTTGTGATTGCTATCATAAAAGTAGAAACAAAACAAAATCTAAGGCAATATTATTCATGAAATTGTTTGCATTAAATTTCAATATATTATCATACATATTACTCAATGTATGTAGAACAGTCTTTCTTTCGTTTATTATTGAAACACAAATAAACAAATATTTTATAATGCTATCTAAGGGCTTGAAGTTTATCAGAAATGAACTATTCTAACCCAGCTGATACTACGGCTAGGCATACCGATGATGTAAGTCCGATTTACCTTCCTGTCATTCAGCTAACACACAGATAACTTCGTTGCTCGGTGTGGATGATCCCATCGTGGCTCGTAACGATGGAGTCATCGCGGTTATTACACCCATTAGTTTGATCGATTGACACATTTCCAGTTTCGCATAAATTTTCAATCAATTATCGATTTTAGGTCGTTTTGTATATTTTTATAGCTATCGCAATCGACGAGGTTGCAGTAATAAGCCAAACAGCAGGGCTTTTCTTCTCTCTACCTTCTATGTCATTGCTCCAGACTGTTCGCCGCATTTGACTTGAGCCGAAGGAATTTGGTAGAAAAAAGACTTGAGCGCTCGTTACACAGATTTGTTATCATATAAATCACAGATTTGTGACTAGCAACACAGCCACACTTTCGACTGAATACTACAACCGATCGATTCTATAGCCTAAAACATTATAATAATTTTATTAAAATGATATTTATAGGCTATTTATAGGCTATCCGAGTTCTATGCATGTTGACGACGGTAAGGTTCCAAGCAGATTTAAATTTGTTTTTGAAAATAAGTTTGCGAAAAATATTTATTATTTGGCAAGGGATCTATTGCTGTGGTAAAAAACTAGCATTTTTGGGATTGAAAAAAAAAAAATGAATTCAGAGGTATACAACAGGGAATGACTGAGTTTTCTTACTGACCTTACAATAAGGACGTGATACAATGAAATGGTACAACTACAATGGAGTCCAGTTCATTCCAAAAGAGCTGATTCCACCGAATTATTCCCAGTTCCGTCCAATAGCGAAGTTTTGAACTATAATGAAGCGGAAACTGAATATGAAGGGAGCAGGCTCCAACGAAATTGGTCGGATGAAGAGCTGGTAGAATTGGCAGGCCAAGACTGTGACTGAAAAAGGTTTGTCAACAGTAAAGTGAGAGAATTTCTTCAAAATAACGCTAAATGATTTATTTTAGCTCTTAACTTCAATTACGTAGTCGTGCTACGTGCTTTTTATGAGATTGAAATAATGGTTTAAAATATATATGCATTCGAAAGTAGCCTACGCTTTAATTCGTCAAGTGCTTAAACCCAGCCCGTCAGTTAGTTTCGAAGTACGTTGGTTGTTCAACAAGCCAGTCGTCGTTTGTTCGAAGCTGGGTTAGGCGGCGTTGTTAGAGTCAGTAAAATTGTTGCACAAGCTCCGCAATTGTTCTAAATTAAATTTAAAAAAAATGTCCTGTACTCTAATAACCGGCTGCGAGTCTGTCGATAAAGGACGGTCAAGTCTTAAAGACGTCTTTACCCAAAGCTTTTTGCTTGAAACGAAGCAGTACATTTTCGGCACACTCCTGATTGCAGCAACGCAACGTAGTTATGACTGAAATTAGTCACATATTGGTCACCACAACCCCTTTGTCACAGCTTTGTGTGTGCTCGGAAGGATCCTTACTCTAATATTCCAAATACTAGATTCCATGTATAAGATGAAATTTAAATGTCTTTTAAATCTCGACACAATACTTGCGGGGCACCATGCGATTGCTCTGCATAGACGGGAATCCAGCTACTATTAAACCCTATTAATGCTAAGTTGGGTCCTACAAATCTCTAATGAAGGTCCTACACTCTTTATTCTGTTTGTCCACTACTTATTCTTCATTCTTAGCAAGTTCAAAGTATTAATTTACGCCGATGGCATCAGACTTTACATAGAAATGGAAAATTCTAAAGACATGAACAGTTTAAAAAATGGGACGCTGCTATTTCATACATGGTGTAATAAAAATTTGCTGCAACTAAATATCTAGAAATGTAACTTAATTTGTTTTAGTAGAAAATGTAACAAACTTGATATAACAATTTCTTTAGACAATTAAAATGTTGAAAAGAGTGATAGAATTAGACCGAATTGTTAGGCGTTATTAAACGATTCTGCTATAACTTTCAGGATTCATACACGGTTAAAATATCATACGTTGCATATGTTAGATCAACATTAGAATATTGCAATGTAGTATAGTCTCCATTTAGAATTACACATGAAGAAAGAATAGAACCAGTACAGAAAATGGTTTCAATTATATGCAATGCGCAGGTTAGGTTGGATTCAGTTTGCTTTACTATTTTATAAAGCTTGACGTATGGTTATTAATATTTAAACATTAAAGCAACGGCTGTAATTTTCAATGGCAAATTTTATAAAATATGTCATTAGAATCAAATCTTAGCAAAATTAAACTTTTATATACCATGCCAACACGGCATTTGAGACGTCTAAAACACTTTCAATAGTAATAATTGTTTGCTTCGGCCATGTAGTTTACTACATATATGTGTAGTTTGTTAAATATATCGTTTTAGTGTCCGCAGATAATGAGTGAAAGCCAGTAAGTAGCTCGAAACGTACGAACAGACTGGCAATTGAATTTGAATTTATTTTTGCCGAAAACCGCCGATCACAAGAAGCAAACAATTTGAATTGCGGCGATCAATTCAATGGAACAATAATAATAATTATCGAACGTACCATGCAAAATTTGGATTTATTAATCAAATAATGACAGTTTACAATAAACATTGCAACATTATTAACCTTACAATAACAGAGATAAAACTTAAACAATACTTTTGTAATTCACTGCATAGCAATAACAAGTATAGATCTTAACCTTTACGTCCCCGACATCAAAAATGAAGGTACCGTTCTGATTCAAACTTCGAACACTTAAGCTATGCTGAAACTTTGCTAAAAAGAAAAGCTCGAATTTTTGGTTATCTTACAGTCTCAAATGGTTTAACAGCATGACAATTTATTTATTTTCTTGGGGATATGTTCAAAATGCCGATAAAATACCGTTTTACATTAAAAAACACTAAAAAACTGCAGTTTAGTTTTGATACAAACTTCGAATACTTCCATGGTTGACATTCAAAGGTTTAATTTTTCTGTCTCAGACATCGAAGACTAGTATTATTTTGATAAATATTAATGTTTTTAGTGCCACTCAACCTAAATGAGTGAAATTATATCCTTTTTCTAAACACTGTGTTTTTAAATCCACCTAATAGTGTGATTTCAATTTTTCACATAACAATTAGTAACAATCTGCACTTCTGTAGTTAGTTGCTAATGTTTTCGATCTGCATGTACCGCATCTTATACAAATTGACTTTTTACAGCTTTGCAATCAAGACAATTCATTTTCTGGAAGGAAAAACGGGAAAAACCTAAGATTTTTTGTGGCTGTTCGAAGTTTGAATCACTCCTCAAAACGTGATTCAAACTTCGAACACTTTAATTTATCTAATATGTTTGAAATAATGCCTGAAATATTGTATTTCAACAGTGCTTTAGTAAATACATACCTTGCATTTATATAATAACCGCGAAATGGGAAGGTAAATGTTCTAAGACTTCTGAAATAATGCAAACGAAAAAACAGCTACCTTCATACGACACGCTAAGAGTAAGCGACCCAAGTTAAAATCTGAGTTTTCACTTTTTCCAGCGTCTGCCGAATTCTTATTAAAGAGTCCTACAGTTCAATGTCATACCTCACCGGATAGAGGACATTCACATTATAGCGAACAGGGTGGTGTATAACAAATATAATATTTTATCAAATAAGCGATACTAACGAACATTTTATTCTGAAGTGTTCGAAGTTTGGGACTGTTGTAAGTTTGAATCAGAACGGTACTTTCAGTTACATTTTTTGCTCTATCTCCACAGATTTTCAATCGATTTTTATGCAACGAAGAGAATTCCAAATGACCACTTTAGAATTCCGGTAGAATCGATGCCAGATGTTCCGGAATGTCCAGATCGGCTCAAAATACATCCAAATGTCTACCAAAGAACTCGTGTTGAAAAATCCTATTATTTGATACCCCATTTGCCATATTTTCGAAGAGAATTCCAAATGACTACTTTAAAGTTCCGGTAGAACCGACAACGGATGTTCCGAAGTGTGGGGTGTAAACCAACGCTCTACAGGATAGTGTCAAAGTCATTATTAGTTACTACAAATAAAATGGATAACTTTTGCGCAGTTAATTAAGCAGATTTCTAGTTTTATTTCATCTGCTACTTTTGACGTCAAATAAAATCCCGCCGCGATCTGGAATATCTCCGTGAAATTGGAACAACAATTTATCAGCATATTTTTTTTTTATTAAAGGCCAATCTAATGTGGTTCTTCTAAGACTTGTTGCATAAAAATCGACTGAAAATCAGTGGAGATAGAGCCAAAAGTGTAACTGAAAGTTCCTTCATTTTTGATGTCGGGGACGTAAAGGTTAATATTCATTTCCATTGATTAGAATTAATAATTAATTAAACTAGTACATAAAATAAATTTTTTAATTTCAAAATGATCTACAAATATTGATTGACGACAATAATCAAATAAATAAATAGTAAAAGTGCATTGCAAATAATAGTCCATCGCATCAATAAAATCCTTTCGTTGCCGTCGCAATCCCAAGGTTGGGGTTGCGCAACAATTTGTAAAAGTAGCAAGTGCAATTTTATATTCCTTTATTGGCTATTTTAATTTACTATGATAGCTTTTACCACATTGGTAATCACGCCTGATTACGACTAATATGAGTTACATTAAAGTGTATTAGGACGTTTTGAAAGTAATTATTTATTGTATTACGCCTACTAACTATAATATTGATTGATGGACCATAATAAACTTGACCAGCTAATGATAACAGTTAAGAGAACTTCGATATCTTTTTTGCCCATTTTGTCATTTTGTAGCAATTTCTCCTGTTGCCTGTTTACGAAGACAATTGAGTTTTTTTTACTAAAAAATAAGCGTGAAAGGTTTAATTTTCCAAGGTGGAGTTGAAATTTATAGACTCTACGTATTTAGAATGTAAAAAAAATCGCATTTTTTAACAAAGTTTCAGCATAGCTTAAGTGTTTGAAGTTTGAATCAGAACTGTATTTGATTTTAAAACAATATTTGAAGTAAACATCAATTCTCGGGGTAATTTTTCAAATAGACGTATGTGACAATGAGAGATCCCCTTCGTGTGTCCTCTCTTCCGTTTTTACGGCAATACTAATGCATTTTAACTCATCAATTTTGCATGAATCGGTTGCCGGAGTCACTATTTAGCTAAATGTTTTATAAATTTTCTTTTCTATGCATTCATGTAGCCGTGAAAAGCGGCAGAGAGGAGACGCGAAGAGAATCTCTGATTGTCACATAGGTCTATTTGAAAAATTACCCAAGAATTATTGTTTCAGACTGATGGAGTTCTCTAAGCGTTCGAACACGTGTTAATAAAAATAGCATTCTCAAATGAATAGCTCTACGTATCACATATTTTCCCAGATGTGTTAATTAAGATAAAAGTTTGTAGAAATTTGAAAGTTTTGACTGAAATGTAGGGTGCGCAAAATTAGGTGCGTTTACGGTATATACTATTAACCCATTGCACAATGGGCAAAAATGAGCTCGTAATCCCAATAATTAGAAGCTGCTGGTTTGGAATCTTACAAGATACCTATTTCTGTGTAAAAAAACTCAAGGAATCGATAGTCCCATCTTGCCCAGGCTTTGGAAAGATGTCCATTTTGCCCAATTACCCCCCAAAAACCTTGGCAAAAGCTAATTAAACAGTACCGTCAAACGGGGTAACTTGCAACAGCGGGGTAACATGCAACAACGCCATATCGATTCAATTTACTGTACTTTTTGATCTGTTACTTCAATTTTCAATCTATATCAGTCACTGAATCTTGTTGTTAACAGTTCAAAGAAGCCTTAGATACTGTTAAGTTGATTTTCTGCTGTTTTGGTGATTTTTAAAAAATCCCACAAGATGGTGTCAAATTCATCATCAATTTTTCGTCAGTAAAACGTTTGTGTCGCCCACAGGCACTTCAAATAAAAGAAGCCTAACATACATTTTTTATAGTAAAATGAATAAAAAGGAAACAAAATAATTGATTTATGATGACTAGTTTTGTTTATCTTACTTGATACCACGTTATTCGTAAAACAATTACTTAAACGGGGTAACTTGCAACAGCTGGTAGATATAAAAAGCTGTGTTCCGTTACCTTCAAGAGGCACGTTATCATTTAATTTTGCACCAAACAATACTAAAGCACACCTGTAGAGTGTAAGATACTTACGGTAAGTCGGAAATACAGGTATACCTCGATATAAGACAGCCTCGTTATAAAACAACCTCGATATAAGACAATTCGATATAAGACAATTTTGTCTTATATCGAAACAAATCCCTTTGACATAGCTGATAACGATATCAGAGCTGATTTTTCATTCTGAAATCGGTGCCATGAAGATGTTCATTATTTCAAAATAACCCCAAAAATAGTAAAAAACTAATAGTTCAAACAATAATAAATAGTTCAAAAACCGTAAACACATAACACAGAGCAAAACTGTCGACCGCTAATGCAAATTTTTTTTGAAAAAACCATGTTTCGATATAAGACAATTTCGATATAAGACAACTTTTAGAAATTATAAATTGTCTTATATCGAGGTATCCCTGTATGCCAGTTTTTGTCTGGATATACTAAAAATGGCCATAGAAGAGGCCAAAACGAAAATAACCTCACTGAGAGTATCGACCAGCAATATGAGAGTGTCTAATTACGATCACTCGTAACGTAATGATCTATATATTACGTAATCGAGATATCGATGATTTTTAACTCTCCCGCTCTACTTCATGACGCGATTTTGCATAGTGGATATACGACGTGTAGGTGTAATGCGCTGTTACATAACTCCCGCTTCCCTACGTGCGTTACGTAATATGTGAATGATCCTTAAAGAAGGCAGCTCTATCGGATCCAGACAAGGAATATCAATTGCATGAATAATATAAAGTTATTTCTGTAATTTCCGTTACGGGGCTCATAAATTTTTTTCACCAACATGACATAGGACATTTATGCGTATATTCATAGTAAAAGCATTAAAAATCGCAAATCGCATTATCATTTGCATATTCAAGTCAAAAGAAACTCATTCAAATCTTTAAATTCGTTCAATTTCCAAAAAATAGTGCTTGTTGCAAGTTACCCCGTTTAAGGGGTTACTAGTAACAAATTAGTTAAAAAATTCTACAACAGCCAATATTGATCGCATATTTTTTCTCAATATGTGAAATTGTTCTATGGTAGACCTAATAACTTTGTATCAATTAAATGACATCAAATGTATTACAGATAAGTTTTCACTTGCACTCATAGTTGAGAACTGTTGCAAGTTACCCCGTTTGACGGTATAACAACTTATTTGCCGCCCGTAAGAAAAACTCAAATAATTTCCAAATGTTGTCAAAACATCAAAAGAATCAATTCCTATTGATTCCATACTGTGTAAAAGGCAAGAATGGTACATTTTGCATAATTTACCCCTAAATACACAGTAAAACCTAATTAAAGCGATTAAAACTCGATCCAATTAATTTATTCAAAAACAGTCCTCAGAAAAAATGTGTGTTTTACTATGAACGACACTGGGTATGAAATGGGGAAGGCAAATGAGGAGCGTCCAATATAGCTCTAGCTATCCCAAGCCCCTACCTAGCGCCTCCACGTGGCCATAGCCGGTAATGCTCTATTGAGTAGCCAAGCTAGGGGGTGCGATACAGGGTGGTTCCCGGCTGCCTGAACTCAAAACCGCGGTTTTGGGCAGACGGCGGAGCCACACGACCTTGCTAATAGGTAAACATAAATTAAGTTATTTTAAATATTTTTTTCGTTTCAGCTTATGAAGCATCTCCTGCTATATAGTGAAAACTTTGGCTAATACGAGTGTTAATACTACACATTGACACCAGAAAAAAAAATTAATAATTAGAAGCACTTATGGAAACTCAAAGCAACTCTATTCCATTCGAAGGACTGCTGGTGAGATTGTTCTGTTTTTGCCCAGGCTCTTCTCCCCGCCTGCTGGAGTCATTCTGCATTAAGACGGTTTATTCAACGAATGACGCAGGCGACTTAGCCCTTGGAAGGAGATTCTCTAAATCCCTGGTACGTGTAAGTGATGTTGCTTATCGATCAATTCCCTTTTGGCCCTTCATACAAGAGTTAGGAACCTTTCGTTCAAATACGGCTAGTGCACGTATGTCTTCCGTAAGCAAAGTTACTGTCTCCTGTGCCTAGAGGACTACTGGAGCCTTTTCCTACCATATATTGGGTTTTCGACGCATTGATTCGTAACCCTATCCTCTTATGCTTTAGAGGCAAAATGGCGATTTTTGCAGCCAGCATAGCCCAGAACTAACCTTAACCGTCCCCAGGCCTAAAATTGTCCGCTTCAAAACCTAAAATTACCAATCGATAGTACGTACTTACATTTCGATAATGCGTATGCTAAACGAAGCGAAGGTGTACATAATATCGAGGTATACCTGTATATTTCGTAAATTTTAGCCGCTTTAAAAAAATGAAGACGAAAATCAATAAGAATCAGTAGCAAAATCTTATGCAGTGTTTTATGCAAACGTGTGATTATCTTTACGAACACATTACGTTTTCGCTGACAATCTAGGATTTGGCAAAGGATCTATACCAGTAGTAAGAAAATCAATGTTCTGTGACGCACAAGACCATGATTTCGGAAATACATATACAAAAGTGGCTCAACAAATGAATAGCTACCCTTCATTAAATCCTATGATGGTCCAGTTACGTTTTCTCCAGGTCTAGGCAGTTGACATTATAGCAAGGACGTGCTACAATCATAAAACGAGAATGGATCCATCTTATAATAATGATAATGAAGCGGAAGCTGAAGATTGAAGGAACAGTACCATTGGTCAAATGAAGATTTGCTAAAACCGGCTCGCCAAAACCGTGACTGAAGAGGAAGGGCTGATGAGCGGTATCACAAGTAAAGTTAGGGAATTTCTCTAAAATACCTAACGATAAAAGATTTGCTTCAGTTTTTTTTTCGTAAAATATAATTTTATAATCTTGTTTTATCCTTACAACGTGTTGCGATTGAATGAATGGTTAAAGAAATGCACGCATTCGAAAATGCCTCATTTCTAAATGATCGAAGCTTTGCTATTTCCCAAATGTTGATTACAGGAATAAGCAAACAAAAAGCCACTGTGTAGCTGGAGGACATCAACTATTGTCAACTTCTTACAGAAACAAGCACACAAACTTATTTTAAATATAGAGAACAACACTGAGCCCAGCATAGCACAAAGCAGCAATATTAAGTTTATTAACCAGACAGCTGGTACTCGATCGCATAACTCAACGAAATGTAATAAATTTTTTTGAGACTTCAACATTGTGCGATTAAAATAATCATTACAGATTAAGATATATCGAAATTATCTCGCAATTATATGCTAAAAGCAATAAGTTCCGTAAATGGGCCGATCAACAGTTGCAATTTATCCAAGTCGACTTTTTATTGAGGTTTTTGCGGTTAAAATTATGAACATAAATAATCCCGACGGTAAACATGAATGCCCGTTCACAAGAACTAATAACAACCAATGTAAACATATTATGATTGAAATTCCAATGTTTCATTCAACGAGTATTTAAGTGGCAACTTAAATGAATTAATAATGAGTATATCGTTGCCTGAGTATAGAAATCCTTTTTTAAGTTACCTAATGTTGGCAATCGGTAATATTTCGAGTAGCATTTTGTGATTTTAGTTGTTTATGTCAGTTTTTTCTAAAGCAAGGATTATTTATTTATACTAAATGATGCAATTCATAGCAAAAATACTAACCTGCATTACCCACAAGCTTGACGATGGTACTATTTGATCGCCTATTATATCCATAAACATCTAATCGCTAGTTGGCCCGAGTTCGTTTCCGGAGGCTGCGTCTGTGCTTGGTACGTTACGCAGCCCTTGAGTGTTTTTTAACCTTCCAAACTCACGAATAGAACAGAAACTTTGTCCTGATGTGTCTATCACTTTGCCGCAAAAATAACTGGCAAAATTTATTTCGAGTTTTAGATCCAATCCGATCATTACCTTACCACATTTTTTTGATTATTCACTGCGTCGATTGAAGTTTTCTACTTATTCATTTATCTAACGTACGAGGTACGATTATTCAAAAAGCCATTTTCAAACAGATTTTTCTTCTTTACCAATGACTTGAGAAAACAATCACTCACATACTTGTTTCAAAAATATCTAGACATCTAATATTTTAAAAACTCCATGTGTCAAGGAACCACTTATCATCACTTATATTGCTGTTAAATAGAAATAGTTAATCACTCACTTTTTTAATATTTTCAGAAATTCTTGATTTTTTGTCAACCTTGGAACCACAACTGAGGGGAATGAATATCTGCACGACAAAATCAACGTCAAGCAGAGATTCGTCAGACTGTCTCACACACTTTAAAAACCAGCTGTTAGTCGTTGCACTCTGACACCTTGTTGAGTTCGATGATAACCGCCTCCTCCTGAATTAAATCGGCGTTATAACCTCCGATGCGTGAGTGGATGCGGATTTGTCGAATGGCACACCAGATCGCCGCGTTGCCCCTCTGTGGCACACACGAGTATCATCAGACGCGTGAGATTTAAACGCGACTACAAAGCGCGAACCATCTAAAACTGGAAAACAGCTCAAAAGACAGCACGGAATCTACTACTCATACACACCATTCCAGCAAGACACGTATTAACTCACCGCTAGTCAACACGAAACTGAGTCCCGTTGAGCCGCCGTATTGAGTCCGCAGGTCACAATGAACACGGCACGATTTGCGAAAGTGAACGTTCGTCAACAGCGGCGGCCGCGACGGCTAAAAGTGATCAGAATGGAAAAGAGACCCTCGCTCACCTGTGCAACGTGTTCTGTCGTCCCTTTCGTGTGTATGCTCTATCTCCCTGTTTGTTTACAATACCGGTTGAAGCGAGACGACTGTATACGAAATACTGCGTTATTCATTCACGATGTTCGGCAGTCAGAGCCGACGACGATCGGTGCTCCATTGATTCTTTGCGTACAGGCTTTGGGCATAGCAGCATACAGTGAAAGGCACCGGTGCAGATAGTTCTTTTAGCCGGTTTTTCAATGGTTTAACACTTAAATATATTAATTGGCAATAATAAAATATTGAGGGTTTACACTACAGTTTCTTTTTTTAAACTACTTTAATTCAACGTTGTGATTTTCGTGACCGGCTGAAGATGTATTCAGAATGATTACCGTGACCGCACTTAATTCCAGTCATTTTCCAATTCGAGTCCCGCAACAAACATTAACAATTATCGTAAGATTAGTACTTGCTAACCTGTACATTTTATTATTATATCATTATAACATTATTACAAGTTAAGACGCTGCAATTATTATTAACACTTTCTGACGATTGTGCACTCCAACAGAAACAGCAAAAACTAAATAAATAACAATTAGCAAATTTTTTAGTAACTTAGCGATCAGCAAGTCTGGAATCAGTTTATCCTATACTAACTGACCCGACAAACTTCGTATTGTCACAAATTAAACTGTGTTGTACATAAGTCATGAATCTCGGATGATCTTTGTCACAATCTCGAGTTTTGCATGTTTCTGAGGAGCTCAACCTTAGAGGATTCATTTTGGCAGTTACGTAACTATGAAAGCATGGATAGTTTAATATACAAATTTGGAATTTTTCTTCACAGTAAAGTAGAAAACAACTCCCCTCATTGCTTAGCCAAAAAAGCGGATAGCATTTAAATATTCGCCGTGACTGTATAACATTTCGTCGAATACCATTTTGCGAAAAACCTTACGCAGAATGTACCATTTCACGGAAAACCTTTTCGTGGAAAGTACCATTTCGCAGAGGTGATCCTCTTCTTATTCGCTGTCGCTCGTTCGGACCCAACTGACCTAATAAACCTGGACAGAGGTGATTGGTAACATTCGCGGCCTGCAGCCACCTCGCCCTGGATCATCTGGTGTTACTATAGATAGTTTTTGGTGGTTTTGTTATTGACTAGTGTTTTATGGAAGAGTCTAAAATTTCTGGAGTTCGATTAGTTTTTGAGTTACGCAAAAATTCGTGTTTTACAGTAATGTTCCGATTTTGTCAGCTTTTTATCCCGATTTTGTCAGCCCATAAATTTTATTAAACTTTTCAGTCTGCATGAAATCATTCTAATTCCCTGGATAGAGGTTTTGAATAAAATGATGCCTTATTGCGAGTAATTCGGAATCAAAATTAGGGTATTTTCACATTAAAAGTTCTACAGTTCCTAAACAAGCGAAGATAGAGGTATACTATATTCAGCAATATTGTATATTTTTACTACTTGTACAACTTTGTACAACATAAAAAGTTATACAACAACTACAAAAAACACTAAAATAGACATACTGATTTTTAACGTTTTTTCATATATGAGAAATGGGATTTTTTTACCTTTGCAGAAGAGTTAGAAGGTTACTGTCTTTAGCAAAATTTCTTGTAATAATATGCTTTAAGACTCTACGGAACACATCAATGTGTTATATTGAAACTGAAGAAAAATAAATTTTTTATTGCACTTTTAGGAGGATTAATCAAAATTTGAATTCCGCTAGACGATAGATCTTTTAATTTTAAGAAACTCTTCCAAAGGATTCAACTTCATTTGTATAGGAACTCCCCTCCTAAATAGGGGAGGAGAGAGAAATTAGGTTTAAATTTGCACTTGACACTTGAAATTAAATTTAAAAACAAAGCTGAAAGTGCACTTGAAACTAGGCACAAAAATTTATTTATAATTGAATTTGAAATTTGACTTGATATTTGACTTGGATTGGAAATTGGATTTATGTTTGGTATAATTTAGACTTGAAGCTTTACTTCTACTTGAACTGGAAGTTCGACTCAAAATTAATTTGACATAAAATCAAAATTGGACTTGAAATAGGACGTGAAATTGGACTAAATGTTGGATTTGGTATTTAAGTTGAAATTGTTGAAATTAAAATTGTAATTTTACTAGAAATTAGAAATAAGTTTGGATTTGGACCAATTCAGACTGGAAGCATTACGATCAAACAATAATCAAACTGGAAGTTGGACTTGAAATTGAACCTGAAATTGGACTCCAGATGGGACTTTAAATTGAACATGATATTTTACTTGAAACTAGACTTGAAATAGAAATTGAAGTCGAAATTGCACTTCTAATTGGACTTAAAATTGGACTCGGAATTGAACGTGAACTAGGGTTTAAAATTGAATTTGAATTTTTATTTGACATCGAAATTCGACTAGAGAAGGCGTGGTATGTGCCTCAGCCCGGTCATGCCAGAGGCGGTAGTTGCTAATTTCCGTTTAAATATCAATTAGTAATTTCATTTCCTGCATTTTGATTAGCCCATAAATGAGTTCTGTTACATACCCATAAAGTGATAATAAAATTTTTAGCAAGAGGCTTTCTACATCGTATTCAGTGTTTGATAATGTTGACTATTTTTGATGCATGAAACTTAGCTAGCTTAGGACTTAAATAAACGCGTGGCGTTTAAAAAGTCCTTGTTGATTTACAAATTAGCCAAATGTAAAATGGAACAGTTACTTGATTACAGATATCAAACCTTCGACGAAAACAAGATAATCGCGCAGAGTTGGAATAGCTACGTATCAGCGGTTTCTAATCGGGATCATTTTGCTAGTTTTGGATTGAGCTAGTATGTTTCCTGGTGGCCGGTTGCCTAGACTAATACAGAGTTAATTTATAGCTTTTAAACAGTTGCTAGAAAAACTAGTCAGGTTTTCTGGGTATGTCATATGGTCTAAGAAGGAGCGTGTGGTCAATGAATAATAATTGACGAGTTTATCTCACAATTACGGGGCACCTGGGCAGGGGCGGACTGGCCCACCGGGCAACCGGGCAAATGTCCGGTGGGCCCCAGTAAAAATTTTGTCGCTACACAAAATGAGATTTTCCAGAATTTTTATTTCAGTTAAACTCTTTCAGCGACTCACGAATGTTCAATTGCTGGGGCCCCATGATTTATGAAATCAACCGATTTGATGATTGAAAATTCAGCTTCAAATGGGCCCCGAACTTTAAACCAAAATTTCTCTTTCAATTAAACTTTTTCATTGACTCACGAATGTTCGATTGCTGGGATCCCATGATTCATGAAATCAACCGATTTCATGATTGAAAATTCAGCTTCAAATGGGACTGTTGGGGCCCCGAACCTTAAACCAAAATTTCTCTTTCAATTTAACTTTTTCTATGACTCACGAACGTTCGATTGCTGGGGCCCCATGATTTATGAAATCAACCGATTTGATGATTGAAAATTCAACTTCAAATTGGACTGTTGGGGCCCTGACCTTTAAACCAAAATTTCTATTTCAATTAACCTTTTTCTATGACTCGCGAATGTTCGATTGCTGGGACCCCATGATTCATGAAATCAACCGATTTGATGATTGAAAATTCAGCTTAAAATGGGACTATTGGGGCCCCTAACTTTAAACCAAAATTTCTCTATCAATTAAACTTTTTCTATGACTCGCGAATGTTCGATTGCTGGGACCCCATGATTCATGAAATCAACCGATTTGATGATTGAAAATTCAGCTTCAAATGGGACTGTTGGGGCCCCGAACTTTAAACCAAAGTTTCTCTTTCAATTGAACTTTTTCTACGACTAACGAATGTTCAATTGCTGGGGCCCCGTGATTCATGAAATCATTTAAGTTGAGCTGTTGGGGTCTTAGCTCCGAAAATATTACCAGCTTCAATTCTGAGTATTTAAAAGTAAAATTAGTATTTCATCCGTAGTTATTTGATTACTTACAAATTTCGAACTGTCGGCTTAAGCTCCATACTTAGTTTACTTCAGTGGCGACGGGCCGTTATCGATCCTGCTCCGAATGAATTATGGTCCTCCAGTACTCAATCCTGGGCTACCTTTCTTAAAACCCCTCGAACACCAGCTAAACGTGCATTTTGGCTACTCTTTCGTCGGGCATTCTTGACACGTAACCAGCCCAGCGCAGACTGCCACACTGTACTATCTTATTATAACAGCATATTTACATTCTTAATATAGTTACACGCCATTTTGGATTTTGCAAAATTTTACGCTAAAACCCCAAGCATCCGTCGATCAGCTTCTTTTAGCGTCCATGATTCATGTCCGTAAAGGGCCACCGAGAGGATTAGTGTTCTCTAGAGCGTCAGTTTATGCGAATTTGCAAGCTACGGGACTTCAGCTACAAAATGTAATGCCTGCGTAAAGGCCAATTCGCAGCTACAATTGGTCGGTGTTAAATCAGACCGGACCAAGTCGCAAAATTTTAAAAAATGAGTTAATGAACGCAAACGATCAAGAAATTTCTAGGCAACATTTTACTCCAATCAGACTACATAAATATTGCAAACAGTCATAGTTATGAGATGATTTCTAACGATTGGTAGCCATACAGAGCTGCACACTTTGAACGCATTTTTCTCGAAATCAGATTTTTGTCACTTGGTTCGGTCTGACTTAATACCGACCAATTAGTCGTTTTATTTTGCGATTTACATCGTTGTCACATGTCACGAGCATACCAAAATATGTTCAGTTCCTCTTCGACACCAACACCATTTGGATTTCCACGTCGGTGGCGGTGTTAATGGTAAGTCCCAATTTCTCAATAAATGACCTAAAGGCTTCTTTCACTGCTCTACTTTTGATTTCGGTGATATTGACGTCATCCGCAAAATCAAGAAGCACGTCTCATCTGCTATTCTGACTCATAATTTTTACTCATCCAGCGTCACACGAATCAACGTAACTAGTTCTGTGGGAAAACCATGTCCTAGTGTTAACTGCCACAGCTCATTTCGTTTGACTGAATCGTATGCCGCCTTGAAATCCATAAAAATATGATGAGTCTGCAAGTTGTACTCCCGGAACTCGTCAGTTACTAGACGCAGGGTAAATATCTGATCCATCGTGAAGCGACCCTCATGAAAACCAGCTTGATACTCGCCGACGAAGAACTCAGCTAACGACTCAGTCTAAAACACATGATAGGCAAAGCACCTTATAGGTAAAATTGAGCAACGTTATGTCTCGATAGTTTTTACTCTCAAGTCGATGTCCGTTTTTAAAATTATGGGAAATGAGGCCAATCAACCACTCCTCCTGACAATGTTCCTGACAATGAGGTGGCGAATTGTTTCGTACAGCTGCTCGCTCCTCGCTTTTAGAAGTTCAACCTGGATACCATCCTTCACAGCAACCTTACCGTTTTTCAGCTCACTGATTGCTCTTTTGACCTCCTCCTGTGTTGATGGCTCCACAGTTTGGCCGTCGCTCAAAATTCTTATCCTGTACCTGCTGATCTTCGTGTTTACTTCTCTATTCAACAGCGTCTGGAAATACTCTTCCACCTGGCTGCTACCGTCGTTTTGTCAGTAAGTAGGTTGCCAGCACTATCATTGCACATCACAGGCATGGCAAAATCTTGCACCTGACCGTTTTGTAGAAACTTCGTGTGTCGTTGCTGGCGAACCTCTCCTCTGGACTGGCGAGCACGTGCTCTTCGTACTGACGTTTTAGACGGTGGGTTCTTTTTTCCGCAGCTCTACCAGGACGAACCAAAAAGATTCGCGCAGAGTCTCGGGCATTTCTCACATTGGAATCGTGTGAAGAAATTCTGCAGAGGATTCGCATAGAATACCTTGCTTCTAGAAGCAGAATTCTTATAGGAGAATCCAAAAGTTTAATCCCAGGGATAGCTATAACTCGGCTCGGGAATCGCCTGCACTATGAACTGTTCTGTTCTGACGTGAAGACGCAGTAAGCTACTCATATATATTGAACTGTTGACATCCTATCATTTATAAAATCAGCTTATTTGATACTTGCAATTTTGCATGTCATTAACCCTATAACTTCAAATCTGCAGAAATATAAATGGGTGATACATGAGGAAAACGTTGCATTGCTGGCCAATATGCACAGTGGCACTCATCAGAATGTGGAAAGTTCTCTTCCGGGTTCGCTGAAGGACGGTCAGTAAAGAATCAATTATTCACGCTGCGGCAGATCCTCCAAAGTCCATGAATAGAGAATTCAACGCACAATTATTTCATTGATTTCAAAGTTGCGTATGATACCATCGACCGTAAAATCATGGCCATTCTAACCTCGCAGGGGACTTTATCAACATGATGGTCCCTCATGTGGGCTGTTCAACATGCCGTTACAGAATGTTATGAAAGGAGCAACACACAGGCACAATCTTCAGCAAATCTAGTTAGATCGTCTGCTTTGCCAATGAAATGGATATTGTCGATAGAACAACATCTGTGGTGGTGGCTGAACAAACTAAAACTCAAAGTAGCGAAGATTGGGTTGAAGAAAAATGCGTCCAAACTAAAGTACCGTGAACCGCTAGTATGACGCACACGCTAAAAGCTGGTAACTCGGTCCTAATAACGACTGAGTTTGTTTTGTTTCGAGCATCGAGCCGCTATGCTGCCCGTTCTCCCGGAACTCGACACTCGACAGTGCCTGAGTCGAGTCAAGTTGCACGACATGACTTACAAAATAGAGCCCATAATTTATTGTCCTTGTAACGCTGATGTCTTTTGAGTAGATGTCGTTTTTCGTGTTAATTTACTATCATGAGAATATTGCAAGCTGGGGCTCCTAATCTCAAAGGCCCGGTGGGCCCTTTGGCTCCCAGTCCGCCCTTGCCTGGGGATTTCTGCATAACTAGAAATTTCGGTCGGTACAAGCAAATTCTCGCGCGTAATTTTGAACGTACGAATGAATTTCTTTGTAGTCGGAAAATACATTCACGAGGAGGTATAGGTATTTCAATGCTTAAGTGATAGGGTAGACGCACCAGTAATAATGGGTGTACCTGTAATGGTGCTAATTCGAATCATTTCATTATTTTGGGATCCCAAAGTGAGACCTTCCTCAGAATCAATACTTATCAATACTCAGTATTGATACTAAGGAAGATATCTCGTTGGGATTGCAAAATAATGAAATAATTCGAATTTCCACCATTTCCACTGGCAGATCTACCCTATTATGCCCGAGTTAGTCTTCAAGGCCCGAGTTTGATTCAAAATTTTGCGGATTTTGAGTGCCTTGTCGCCTCTGTAATCTATAGTCCCAGTAGTGGCCCACATTCGGTCGTTGCCGGTTTCGGTTTTGATCAGAAGGCAGGGATCGAATAAGGTTGCTCAACGAGAAATACTATGCCGTCCTAAAACAGTGAAAAAAAAGTGTAATACATGTAATAATACCGGTAGATAGAGTTACGCTCGTATTGCAACATTATTTATTGCTTGTAAAACAAATTGTTCCCTTTTACAAAATATTCATTCCATATACAGTCTTTGTCCAAATCTCAATCCAAGAATCAGCGATAGACCGGACATAGCATAGATCGAAGCATAGCCTGACTTTTTTTTAGTCTCGGATTATCTTTATCTTATTCTCAGACTTTTGGTGCAATCCATCTTTCATTCACGAAAACAGCATGTTTGCTATAAGCAACAAATCACTAATTCATCATCTCCTTCCAGTCTTTAGCCGCATCTACACAAGCATCTCAGTTGCTCGCGAGTCCAAGTAGGTAATACGAGAAAAGCAAAAGACAAAATTAATCGTCCTCAATTTCCTTCTACTGCTACCGTTTTTGGACAATCTCTGAGAAGCAGTAGTGTTATTGCGGCGAGGTATAATACCAATTATCCCACCATATACAAAGATGTGGATTCTTAAAACATCGTTCAACCGGTAACAGCTACATACTGCCTTTTAGAGCGGTCAAAAATATTTAAGTACTAGTTTCCCAAACCATGACATAACCTGGTAGCATAGCAATAGTTAAAATTAATTCGTTTTATTTTGTGAATATTTCTAAACGGTTTCAAATGTTAGATCTTTCATTCAAAATTTCGACCAGCCTAGAAAACTTCTAATCTACCTACCGTACGCACTTCACATTATAGTTTCCTTTTTTTAAATATTAATTTCTTGATGGTTCTGATATTTGAAACAGATATCTCCCTCATTGACAATGGCACACAAGAAGCTTACACACGTTAGATTTTTATTTAAGCCAAGCTGCTCTCCGAGCCACTTTTGAGGTTCTGACGAGAGATTTCGGATAAGCGCAGTGCCTTAGAGAGTGGATCGTTCCGGCAAGTGAAGCAAATTCAGCAGAACCAAGTGAGAAAGGAAATATTGTGACAGTAAGTAAAACGAAATGTGACTTCAAATTAATCATGATATGTGCTTTTGTGTTTCATTCTTTCCGTTTTTGGAAGTCAAGGATTATACTTTGGTCGACAATCAGGGAACCGAAGGTAGCCGTTGATAAATTGTTTGTTCATGCATCCCGTTCTGAAGCAAATTAAGCGACAAATCATTCAATCCCTGAAACTTATTCATCATCAAATATAGAGGAAGCGTTCATTCTTGGAATTTGATTAAGGTAGAGGTCATAACACTCTTTTGAACTCTTGAAATTTTAAAGCTATTTTGAAGTTATATTAGGTACCGTTATCCGGGGTTACTTGGAACATTCATGAACTTTAACTGGGTATATTTAACTTTTGAAATGTTTAAGTCCAAGCGACAGTTGATAAAACTTGTATAAAGGTTGGCACTTTCAAATTATGTAGAGGAAAGTGGTACATTTTTGTCATCTTTTTATTCATATTCCTGGTTAAATATCAGGAATTGTTTTATCACTTAAGTTGAACTTAGTTTCGCTCTGGGTTAAACTTTTAGACTAAGGGATCACTCTGGGCATTTTTACAGTTTTAACCACGCGATTAGCAATACATTGACAACCCGAAAACGTTTATCTATTACACGGTCTTCGCATTTGAAGCATCGTACCTCGAAACTGGGTGGTCAAAAACAAAAATCCAGAAAAATTGTGAAAAACTTTTTGCGAATATTCCTAATTTTTACATTTGAAGAATAAATCAGAGAGGTGTTGTTCAAGACACGACCGCATAGGAGACGCAGGACTACGTAAGTCTCTGTGTAGCGATAGTAGAATGTATCCATGCATGTAATAATACGATTCACGCAGCATTTATTGAGACTAACTGCAGGTTCAGGTTGAGAAAATTCGGTTAATTTTAAATGAATGTTAATAGCGTCACAAATCTGACTTCAACCTCAAATACTATTTACATATGGGTCATTCCACGGGAAATTTACAGTCAATTTTTTTTTCTCTTCGGAATATTTTTTTTACGTTCTTTGTTCAAAAAAAATCGACACGTATTTTTGTATTTCGATGTTACTGTTGGAATTCGTAAGATATGATTTTTTAAAGTATTGTAATCCGAAAAAATCACTATTTTTTAAATACTGATTGTAAACATAGTTTGTAATATCAAAAAATAACTTTCTACCAGATGTGTTCACTATTCCAAAAGCTTTCAAAATTGGTATACCATACTTCCTTTCGATTGTTTTTCAATAGTTAAATAGTGCATTTTTATAAACAATTGCAATTTTTTCAAAGTTGGAACTTTTTTTTCGATTTTATTCATTTTAAAATATCTGCTCATCTTTCTCGAAGAAGCATGCAAAATTTGGAAATTAAGTGTAACGTGTCATTGAAGCACGCATTAACGCGCGCGCTTCGATATAAAAATTTATAGCTTCTAGAGTTTTCATTTCTCCATTTCCAAAAGGGGGGGGCTCCTATACAAATGAAACACAAATTTCCTCAAAACTCGAGAACTAACCAAGCAAATGGAACCAAATTCGGCAGGTGGGGGTTTCAGAAGGCTTTAGGAGGAAGGGGCTCCCATACAAATGAAATACAAATTTTACATACATTACATATATACATTAACGCGCGCGCTTCGATATAAAAATTTATAGCTTCTAGAGTTTTCATTTCTCCATTTCCAAAAGGGGGGGGCTCCTATACAAATGAAACACAAATTTCCTCAAAACTCGAGAACTAACCAAGCAAATGGAACCAAATTCGGCAGGTGGGGGTTTCAGAAGGCTTTAGGAGGAAGGGGCTCCCATACAAATGAAATACAAATTTTCTCACAACTCGAGAACTAAGCAAGCAAAAGGAACTAAATTTGGCATACGGGTTTTTTTGGAGGCATGACTTTATTTTATGATGGTTTCAAACCCCTCACCCCTGAGATTGGAGGATAAGGACTCTCATTCAAATAAAACAGAAATTTTTGCGTTTGTACCATATTTTCTGCTATGTAACAAGCGGTAAGCTGTGAAAGTAAACTAGTAAAACCTTCTCGGAGCAAGCGAGAGTGAATCGACGCCGCTTACTTACGTGCCTACTGCCATTCATGTCAAAAGAGAGGACATTCACCTGGCACGTAATATTTGCGATGAACGTGCTTTGGCTTTAATGTTATTTGTAACCAATGGCCCTTTTAAAGGCCACAAGCGAGTTAAAGTAGGATTATTGAAACATGTCAAGCTACGCATAATCATATTTAATACAATAATCTGTGGGTTGGTCATTCATTACTATTTCAACCTTTATGATGCACACAAGTGATTTTTAAAGCAATCTGTATGTCTCAATAGTGGCAATGCCCCCCCCATATTTTCAAAACCATCATTGCATTCAACGAAGAATTGAGTCTGAGTATTTCGCTTCCCTCTTTTAAACATTCATTTAAACAATGACACTCACAGATTCGTATAAACATACTTGTTTTTGTATCTGTATTTGTATTTGAATATAGGCTATTAGCCAGTTATTTTTTCTTAAGACTTATGCCAGAAATGCAGATTACATTAGTCTTTGATCTAATGATCTGATATAATCCTACGTTACCCTTTCATACAACCCTTACCTTGTAGTTTTTTAAGTTATTGTCATTCCCCCTTGAAAATTGGCTTGAAAAATTAGGGGACAAAAAAATAATTTGTAGGATATGAGTTAATTTTTTTTTATAAAATCAATTGTCCGTGGGCTGTACACCGTGAAAAACTCGAAAAACGGAATTTCTGAAAATCGTACAAAAAAATTTTCTTTCGTTTTTGTCTTTTTTCCGTAGGATTTTGCATGGAAAATAATAACGTAGAGCACGGGAGGGTATTTTCAGCCCATTAAGCGATGGCACCTATTTTTTCGGCCTATGGCCTAGTTCTAGTGGAAGAACAGATGGTTTTGACGTTTTGACTTTGAATAAAAATTGAAGATTACTTACAGTCTTAAAAGAATAGTTATAACATATTATAATTGTATGTCGGCAAAGTATTTTTATTGGCGAAAGAAAAGGCAAATAGGCTGAATTTAGAAACATGCTGAAAATACCCTCCCGTACCCTATATATTAAAAGCAAGAACAGATTTGGTTTCCACGTTTAAACTTTAAATAAAAATGCTTAAAACCCATTTTTTTGCTCGAATAAAAAATTCACTTTGTTTTTTTCGCAACCACCCCCCTCCCCCTTTTAGTGGCCCAACGCCAGAAGGACAAAAACTTTATAAAATATTTGTATTTCGGCCTTATTTTTGCGTGAAAATCTAAATTCGAGCTTCTTTAGATGTACATTCGCAAAAAATTGTCATTAGCTTGATCGCATCGTTAGTACGGTGTTGCCCGTTAGTGGGTTAAGTGTTACAAAACTGCCAATTCCGAAGGAAACTTTACGATTTTCTTGGACATCACTTATTTTAAAAGCTCATAACTCTTAAACCAAGCGTCGTCGTAGAATATAAATATAAATGTATAACATATTAAGAATTCCGAAATGCATACGATACAGCTTTTGGGTTTATTAATGTATTAAATAAATAAAGTTGCGAACATGCAACGGTCATTTATTTTTACTTGCAATGAATTGGACATTTCTGAAAAAACGAAATATCCATTTTTTTGCTGGTAAAATCCCTTTGTTGCAGGTAAAAAACAACACTAAACACCACAAAAAACACAAAACCGCACTTTGTACTAGCTCTTGGTCAAATGTATCCAGATTTAATTTGATTATATGTCCAAAGCTTTCGAAATAAACAATATATAGCATAAAAGCGCTTATTGGTGCTTTACCAATTTGACAAACATAACCACCATCATGCCTCGTTGTATCCCTCTTTGTCTTAACAACCAAGGTCATCCGAACAGTACCACGAAAAGCAATTAATCTCCGCCGATCGTCGCGGATAAGTTCGAGGAAACAGACTAAGCCGCTGCTGATTTATCATTTGATTAGAAAACATTCACTGCCTGTCTTAAAAGCCAAAGGTACGGTGGTCATTTATAGAACAGAAATGGATAAAAGTCGTGCAGGATCGAACATTCCATTGAATAAATAAATATTTTAAGGAACTGGATTTGAATTTAATCGCTAGAAATGAATGAAAGGCAATGAAAATATTTAAATACCGATGTGTTCATAAAATATTTTAAAGCTCTTAATAGTTTATGAAAACCACTTGTCAGGACACGTATTTTCTTGTTTACACATGTTTCAGAAATCAAAAGAAAATTGTAAACATATGAAAAGGTTCAGTAACAATTTTTATTTTTCGTTACTTCAAAAACTTTTGTGATAAATAAGAAATTATTTGGTGTTATTCAACAATTTAGCCAACTCTCCTAGGTCAGAAACCTTTAACTTAAGTTACTAAAATCATGTTTCGTATCTCTCTACAACGAACACTCTACGAGTGAAGTAATTGTTGGTGTCTTTGCTAGTGTATGCACTTGTTTACTATGTGAAAAAGGTCTTAATGATTAGTGGTAATTGAATGAAAAGGAAAGTGTAACCAAATGCATAGAATTTTTCGCCAGTCTTCAATTATGAGAGAAAGAGTTTGCTGGGAAGTAATCACGTTATTCGCTACTACCCGCGGAATAGGGTATTATTCGATCTTTACTACCATTTTTTCTCGACCTACCCTTTTTTGCATTATTTATTGATTAGATATGGTATTTTTCCCAAGCATGAAATTTTATAACAAACTCTGTTCAATTTTAATCATTTAATGCACTTTACCTAATGCCTGTATGTTCGACTATCTAAAATAATTTTCTCAATGGCAATTCGGCAACAGGTTATACTATAGTTAATGACAAATTACATTCGTACCAATCGAGATATTGACGCGTTTGCAAATATTATACAGGCAAAATCAGGGTTTGCATGAGCCACAGAGCCGAGCCACAAATTATAAATTGAATTTCAATAGCAACTAGTTGGCTACTTGAGACGATTGTTTCTACGCTGCAAGGAACTGATCAGTTCTATTTGAACAGCTGTTTGGTCGCGTGCTAACTGGCTAAATGAAAATAAGCCGCACAGCATGCCCAACTGTATTCAATAAATCACCGGTATAACAATTCCAGTTTGAGTTTGATTAACAAATTCTCCGAGGGATTTATCGTTAACCTTGGGCCTTGATCCTAGCGGAAGACTAACTTTACTACTATTTGTAGCAATGTATATTTTCAGACTTGACAAGCATGAGGTTTTAGTAATTTATTATGTTTCTTATCGAGTTTGATTCATACTCGTAACCGAGACGGCGGAACGGAATGAGCTTGGGTCCTTCGTTTTATATTATATGGAACAAACAGTTTTGGAATCATTGGTTTGACGACAACGTTTACGTTTACCCTTGAAGTTCGAATCTCACAAATTATTTTTAAAATTATGTTTAGTTTTTGATATATATGTTGATCAACAAGTACCCGGAGGCCGAAGTATAGCAAACAAACTCATCAAAAACCGTTCAATTATTAGTAGCAAAAATATTTAAAAAAAATTGTGGCAAACCAATCATGTTTAATTACAAATTCAAGATTACACTTTTGAATAGACTCACATATATATAACGATGTGATAGCAATTGCAACAAACTTTTGAGGTGTATAAACGGTAACCTTTCACATACAGAATTCGATCTTATTATTATTTAAATTGAAATGAAAAAGGCTTAAGATATAAAACAGCACTTGGTTAAATTAGGTGCTAATTGATTTTAATTGTATATATCTTAAGCCGTTTAAAAACATGTGATATCATCCAAACGTTTCCACGGTCAAGTTTTGATGAATCAGTGAAACATTTGAGTAAAATAACAACTCAACTATCTATAAAATGTCAAATGTTACCATTGTGCGATAATAGGAGAGAAAGCATACAGAAATTTAATATCTTAACTAGTTAATACAGACAATTGAGTATTTAATAAATAATACCTATTGCGTGGAAGAACGTACTTCTCACAGCCAAAAGAATTTAAAACGTTTTTGTATGCATTTGTGATGCTTAATTTAAAATTTTGAAAGAATAATTATATTCTTATCTTTACCTACGTACCTATTGAACTATGGCAAAAGGCAATAAACACATTAGCAGATAAATCAGAACAAATTAATCTATATGACAAAATAACAACAGATTAAAAATACGTTACAATTGTTTAATTACGCCTGTATAATTCCAGCAACGTGAACTATTTAGTCAATTTAGGCTGCAAGCTCGGATGCTATTAACATTCTAATTCTCGTTCCATTCAAGAGAGGTGACAGGTGACAGAGTTTCAAAGCATTCCTGCCGATAGATGCTATGCATTCCCCGTCCGTTGGCGATTTAGTTTATAAACACAAGCATGAAATCGGTGCCAGCTATAAATCTATGCTCTGTCAGATTGTCCTTGCACGGTTGAATATTCATCGGTTGGCGCAGTGGTTAATCTGTAGTTCAGCATTCTACAATTCAGAAGCTCTAATGTATTACCAAAGATGTGCTAGCCTATTCGCAATCGTAACAATAATGTAGAGCATCTGACAAGAGTTATATAGTTAGTGCATTTGCAATTTCCTTACAACTTCATGAGGCTGAATCTCGCATGTCCATCTGCCACAGCAGTTATCTAAGACAATCCCTGGACCGAGAAAAAAGTATCTATTGAAAGCAACAGATTATGCAGGATACATTCTGAATGTTAATTCAGCACCAACTTTTCAAAAGGGCCAATCTGCAAAATGTAAACAAACCGAGTGAGGGTTATTTTTGCTGGACTAGCGTAGGGAAAGAAACCTTTACTCGGTTTGTTTACATTTTGCAAATTGGCCCTTTTGAAAAGTTGGTGCCGAATTGTTTGCTCGTAGCGTTGAGAACTTTGTTTGCAGAGAAATTTACATATTTGTTCGTTATAACCTAAATATGTTATGGCACGCTATTTTCACTATTAATTCGCTCCTAATTTTCTGAAAAAGCAAACGTATGATAGAATTTTAAGAAATCCTTCATTCAAAAAAAAAAATCTCAAGAACGGCTTATCGGATTAAAATACTGTCTTCAACAGACTTATACACATTATTCTGCTATGTTGAAAAAATGTATACTGATAATATTTAGCGTTTTTCATGAGCGAAAAGTATTGGGAATTGAAGTCATGATTCAAACTTTTCTTTGACTGCCTTCGACAAATGTCTAACACAAGGCAACTACATAAACTACTGTAGTAATGAAAATTTTTCAATTGATTCAAACTGTAATAGCAATTATATAAAGCCTAAGTGATACATTCCGTTAACGAAACTTGACCTTCTGTTTTTATACGACAGATTTCGCAGCCAGCTGTTAGGGTACAGGACAATTGCAGGGCCAGTTGCAACGATCCTATTGACTGTAACAGCCTCTCCCAGCCGAGATTCGAACATACGACGACTGGCTTATTAGGCCAGCGTCATACCTCGAAGCCAACAGGGAGGCAATTATAGCCAATTATATACCATATTTGTATTTGAAAGTGCGAAGAGCTCCTGTTTTAGGGATATTTCGGAATAATTGATCTCATTTCCCAGTATTTTTTGATTAGCTATACCTACAATTTAAAAAAGTATTCAAGAGAATTTCAATCGAAGCCGACCAGTTTTTTTAAATAATATCTACAAATGTTTCTATTCATTCATGTACAATACCTCGAGTATTGAAACGACATTGATGTTAATTAAACTGATGTTGATTAAAACTTCATCAAATTCACTTTGAAATGTTTTTGAACTTAAATTACATCGTATTTAAAATGAAAAGTCTTTCGAGGGAAAACAGTTCGAGTCGACAAGGTTTTGTTAATAACATCTTTTTGTATAGATGTTCGATATGATTTAAACATGAAACTAATTGTCTAAGTATCACAATTCGTTACAATGTTTGTGAAAATCAATTATTTTTTAATATTTTCCAATCAGGTATATAATTATAGAAGGCATTATGGCTAAACAGAAAATAAGAATTGAAGTCATGGAGATCCTCCAACCAACACGCGACATAGAAGCAACTTTTCTTTCGCTCTCTTTGCGCTTGCGTTCTTTAATTCATCATGAAATTAGAATTTAAATAAATAGCTCAATTGTAAATAAATCAGCCGTTGATTCCACTATTAACTGGACTGCACGCGGCAGGCAATTTATTCCGTCTCACACACGGAGTACAGCACACGATTGCAGCTGCACAATTATTTCAGGAAACACAATTTGCACTTCGGCGAATGTGGCCTTATTTTGCCATGGTGCACTATGTGTCAATTTAACTCGGTTTATACAAAGATTTACCCAATTACCGGTACATACATTCTATCCTTACGGTGACCGGACGACCAAGCGATCAGATGCTGTCTGACAGCTAACCGGCACCGAAAAATCAATCAATGAATCACTCGTTTTTATACGTGAAGCTAGAACAGGGCATAAATTAACGAAGTGTTAGAGCTGCACTGTAGGACCAAAGTCATAAATGCTAGGCCAAAAGCTCCGAAAGATTGCTGATCATTTGTTACGTTATGTTCTATATAAAGGAGAGAAATAATCTACGAGATGTTTTAATAAATTAAGTAAATATATCTGGGATTACTCGTCACCCATTTCCCAGGCGTTTCTGAAGTACAGTAGTTTATTTTGTTTGAAAAATAAAAAAAATGTCGGTCTAGACCTGGTCGAGCCATATCGCATGTTGAGTCCCTCTGTTCGGGGTGCCGGTGGGGTTGTTGAATAGAACCGTTTTCCTTCTGACCTGTCCGGTTCACCTTAGCTTACCGACTATCGTCAAATCCGTTAATGATCTTCCCAAGTAGTGTCTGTTGCTTTTGATTCGATCTCCGCCACTCTTAACTTTCAGCTTGTACTCTACCAAATATCGTTCACAAGGGCGCGTATGGCCTCAGTGCGTATTGCAAAATCCCTAAAAACTATCGGTCTAGTAGGGGTTTTGTACATTGTCAGCTTCGTACGGTGGCTTATGCCTCTCGATTGTACCGTTTTGCGAAGGGCGAGTACGAGTAGGCTCAATGTCCTGCTTGAATACGTGTCTGGATTTGTGTTGCTGTCCGCGGCCACCAGCGATCCCACATATACGAACTCATCTACTACTTCTGGTTCGTCGTAGTCAACAATTACCGTCCGCGAAAAGCGCACATTGATCTCGTTTAAGCCTCTACCATACATGTATTTGGTCTTCGACGTATTTATTTTAAGCATAATCCTCTTAGCCTCCGCTTTCAGTTTAGCACAAAATGTCCTCCACCGTGGCAAAGTTTCTGGCTTTAAGGCCAAGCCAGCGCACCAGAAAAAAAAGACGAAGCAAAATTTTTAATGAGAGTGCGCTTTTATTAGATGGTTTTGAATACTCAGCTGTACTGACATATTATATCAGGTACGGGGTTTATACACAATGATGTTGTCAAAAACCGATGTTGTAGCGTTATTTAAGAAAAATTTAAGATGTTCAAAATGCTATCTTTTTCGATCGCACCAACGCTGTTTGATGCTTGCGCTGCCTCGGCCTTAATATCAAAACGCGTAAACTGCTTAGCCAAGAAGTTTGCTACATTTACTGCAAATCAAAGTTCTTGTTTCGATATCTGCTCTTCGAATCACACCCTCAAGAGCGAATTTGAATAGCATGCAGGATAAGTTGTTAGTTTATCTCGACCCTTCGTCTCGAAGATACTCGAGCCTATGGATTCTACAGCCTCTCCCAACAGAAATTCGAACATAGAACATACCTCGATGCCAACTGAGAGACCAAATTTTAACATTTGTTTTATTTCATTTCAATTCGATTTTTTGTCAAATGAAGAACACTCAATTTCAACCTAAATAGCTTTTAACTGAAAATAATTCCTTGAAAAAACTGCTTAAGGTTGGCCGATATCCGATTTTTTTATAAAACAGGAGAGCCCCTCCCCAGGAAATTTTCTGGCTACGCCCCTAACTGGTACTGACACCTGTTCGAAAATAGCAATACCATTTTTTTCTCTGAATTAAAGCTGACCTGACCGGGAATCGAAGTTTATCTCGTTTGTTATTCAACGACCACGACGACTGCATATTAAGGTAGATCATAATTGAAAGTGTTTATTTTTTCTTATATACCTACAATCTTTGTAGCCCGCTTTCGTCGATAACTACGCCAGCCAAAAATCGAGCATTAAATGCGTTCTGGTGCAAAATGTGCTACGAATGTGTTTTCGTACCGAATATGAATAATACGTAATAACAGCGATAGCGGTAAAAAATAAACCAGCGAATGTTTTTAAATAGTATGAAGTTTTTTATATACTACGAATATCCTAAACGAGCCTAATTCTGCGCATGGTCCCTGATTTTGCGCACCGAATATTTTCTTTAAAAATCATAGCCTTCTCAAATGAATAGCTCTATGTACACATATTTTCCTAGATGTGTAAATTAAGATAAAAATTTGCGTTTGTAGAAGAAACGTGAAACTCAAAACCGTGTTTCCTAAGTCGATGAGCAAGATTTCTCGAAAACGGCTGAACCGATTCACTTCAAATTTTGAGAAAAGTATTCTAAGGATCAATTCTGGGATTTAATCGAAGGTTTTTCCCCCCCGACTAATATTTCTTATTTTATGTACAATTTAAGAGCAAAATTTATGCTAAAAATCGATTTTTTATAGCCGCCCTTTCGTTAAAAATAAATACTTTGCTAATTCTTGCGATCAATCAATTGATAATATATTATATCACCGATTCCTTTTTGGTTTGTTATTTTCCGTTGATTCAGACCATAAATATCGTGCTCACCGCAAGATGCATTATTTTGAAAGAGTTCAAGGAGATCAACCAGCAGCTATTTCAAAAATATTTTCTAAAAACAAAATATGTTAAAATACAGTCAAATGTTATCTTAAGGAGCATACAAATATTCACTTTTATCAATTTTATCTATGAAAATCAGCTTTTTAAGCATCCTAACTGTATATAACCCCTTAAGCATAATGGGCAGAATTAGGTGCATTTACGATATAGTTTTACGACTGAAGTTTTTGAAGCGTCTTAGTAGAATACGAAACGTGAATTTTTTTTTATTTTCATTTTTAATGTGGTGCCACCGTCACTTATGGGAGAACCATGCAAACATTTCGGAGCCTCACCCTGTTATGAACCCTTCTCCTTTTGATAACTCCTGCAGTTCTGATTCCCTTATGTCAAGGAAGATGTATGCTAAGTTTGATAAAGAACGGTCAAGGCGTTTCGGAGTTGAGGATCGAAGTAAGCTGCGGTCGTGTATCGACGCGAAAAATTTTTCGCGACTGAATTTATCCTTTCATTTTTTATTCTAGTTGAAAATAATAAAATTACACCTTTAACATTTGAAATTTAGGAGTTATGATCTCCCCCCTCCTGTTACGACCTCCCTCTCATCAACCCCCAGCAGGCATGGTTCGATCACTTTGACTTAATATTGATTCATTTGACAGTACCGTCTCAGCCGAGCAAAATTTGACAAATTTATGTATGGGACATTTGTAGAACTAGTTATTGTCTACAATTTTTCTGAATAAACTATTGCTGCATCGTTTGTGGTTACGGTGCTACAACGCTAGTACCTTATTACTAACTAAATGAACGTTCATTTGGTTACTAAAGAGGTACGGTGCTACAACCGTAACTATAAAGTTACAGCAACACTTTATTCAGCAAAATTGTGGATAATAATGAGTTCTACAAATGTCTCATATATAACTTTGTCAAATTGTGCTCGGCTGAGACGTTAATGTCAAATGAATCAAAATTGAGTCAAAGTGATCGAAGCATCCCTGCCCCCCAGTGCTGCTCCCGAATATCAAGGAATATGTGTGCCAAGCTTGGTGGCGATCGGTCAAGGCATTCTGGAGTTATGGTGGAACATACAAACTCACGCTCCTTTTTATATACAGGTCGGACTCGATTATATAGTCGCCAAAAATTTTTCACTGCATATAATCGAATCCTCTATATAATCGAATCAAGAAAAAAAAATTTTTCAATGTTTTATGTACATAATTTTCTGTTTTTTTTAACGTAAAAGAAAAATTTTATTTTTGGCTCTCACTTTAAAGGCAGAAAATACCTTTCTTACATTAAAAATGAATATGAATATACAACAATTCCGCATAGAAGTAATATCGAAAAAAATTGACCCGATTTTATTCAAACTCGTTGTACTTTTTCTTTTTTTAAAATAAATAGATTCGTAATTTTTTTATTTGGCGCCTAGGGTGGCGTTTTCTGAGGTAAAGTGATCCCAAAAACGCGATTTAGACCTACCTTCCTACCTCAATATTTTGTTCTAGAAAGCCCATTAAAATACCTTTCATTTGATGTATCAACGCTTAATTGGTCCAGTGGTTCAAAAGTTATGAAGTAAGGTAAGCAATAATCACATGTTTTGCAACCACCCCAATTCAGAAAGGGCCACCCTACGGGACAGATAAAACTTTATGGGTTTAATTATTTTCGAAAAAGAAAAAAAAAGCTTTAACAAAATCGGTGCATTTTTTGATTATATATAATCGAGTCCAAAATTGTATATAATCCAATTATGTATAATCGAGTCTGTTTTTAATCGTGCCTCTATATAATCGAGTCCGACCTGTGTATAGAATTAATATTTTTTTAAGTTTTACGAATATTTTTTTCTAAAAAAATACGGAATTATGTTCTCAGTGTATGTCACACTTTGCACAAATTATGTCAAACCTCATAACAAATCATGTTCATTGCTTAATCGCGTTGAGAAATATAATAATACAAGTTACTCGGTGACTTTTTTTCTCGAACTTAAGTCAAATGTAACACTTAACAGTCACCGGAAGATGTTAAGAGAAGATAATCTAATGATTAAAACTAAAGATTTACAGTTTGTCATGAACTGTACAAATCATGACCTGTGCGTGTTCCAATGCTCATTTACACAGAAAAAAATGTGGTGACTTACAATTTAGCTGCTGAAGACAGACCCCGATATGTTATAAAATTTATCCAAGCATTGAACCAATTCATCCCACTGTGAACTGCAACGAACTGCTCATTAGTATAACGCACTGTTGAAAACGATCTCGCTGTGATTGGTTATTAAGCGCAAAACATCACCTCCACCACCAGTGAAGGTTTAACCTTTTCATTCACTAGTTTGTAAGTCTGTAATAACTCATAATACAGCACATAAGGTACCTAGTAGACTCTGAACGATTCCCGAGAGAAATGAGATCGAAATGATTTAAACAAACTTCTACGATAAACCAGAATTCTTCCAGAGTATTGACAATTTCTTCATCTGCTGTTTCTCTGCGACCATAAAACTTAATTCTCATCGATCAATAATGTCGAATGGTCCTGCCTTCACGTGTAGATTAATCAGATAATACTTAATTGCGATAGCAGATCAATTTCGGTAAATTATGAGTTATATATCTTTTGGAGGACGTTTAAGGACTTCGGTTTTTCTGGTTCATGCAACGATTAAGCTCAAGCTCATTTGGAACTAAATTGATTTTATAGGCTAATTCGACAAGTTAATCTGATTTATATACAGTCGCAGAATGATTTTGGGGAAAGAACCAATCTTAACAGATAGGATCTAACGTTAAATTTTATAGATTTTTTTTCCGGTGAGATCAATAGCTATGGGTAGGAATAATGGTTATGATTACCATTTATTGTGTTCTAGATATAGATTTGCACCGTGATCATGACCTTAACAGTTCCTAGTTCCATTGATCACAAGTGTTTTCGTAAGTAGGCTGTCTATGCTGAATAAATCTGGCGATAAATGAGAATAAATCTGGCGTGATTTTTGAATGGGTTCTATCTGCGGATGTAAACAAGCTGAGTTATTCTCTGCACCACCGGCTTACATATAGTGTACCTACAGGCATATTAGTTGATAGTTAACTTTTGATGCCCAGGCAGTCACATTCTAAGTCATGCCTTAGTGAAGCTCAACGGTGTTCCACAGGAATTCTATTTCACGAAACGATATTTATTAACTTGTTGAACATGGAACGAAAATAATGCAAGAATCGTGCGCAAAAATATTAGTCCCTTGTGTACTAAGACCGGTTGGCTGTAAACGAGCTGCTAAAATCTGCATAATGCATAAACTTACCGTAGTACCCCAGACAATGTTAATTTGTCGCACTATTTCATATACATAGGTACGTACTGGTGACCCTGGCGTTTCAAGATTCCATTTCTATGCTGGTTGCAGTAAAAAAGTAATGCTGCTTTTTCGAAACACTACTTACAAGCGTGATCAGTATAATGTTTTATAAAAGTTAATGCGATGATGAAATGATTATGAAATAACCAATTGCCGCCGTGGTGCTTATTATTTGCATCTAGGAGTTCTTGATTTATATTCAGAATTTTTACTTCCACTTCAAACAAAGTTTGTTTTTCAATATTAAAATATCTAAACGTTGTGTACTTTGCAATTAGTATGAAATTGCTTGATTGAAGAGATGATCAATCTCATGTTAAGACTGTGTTTAAGTCTGTTGTGTACCATCAGTTGTTTTAAGCAACAGACAGAAACAGTTTTTGTAGAACGATATTTGCTGATACAAATAAAAACTAGCGCTACAAACTAAAGTTCAAATTTTAAAAAATCTTTATATTACATGGTGGCATGCTTTACTGTATCTCTTGAATGTCAGTTTCTTGTTTTACATGTTGCCGTCAATCCTACTTCGTTTAAAATATAAGTCATTTACGCACTGATTGCGGCTTTCGTAAGCGGCAGCGTATGTACCACCAACCAAAATCGTATAGTAAGTCGCCCATGAACGAACGAAAGAGCAACTGTGACTGTACGAAATGGAACAATAAAGTTTAAAGCTTATGATGTGTCGTAGCCCGTTATCAAAATGCTAGCATCTCGTGTGTCTGGGCTTCGTCTAGTCTACCCCCCGGGGCAGCACACTGACGCAGGGTTAACAAATGTCAAGTTAGTAGTAACTATTGGAGTTTCGAATAAAACATCGGCGCCGCATGCGGATTTTCAATTTGCTTAAGTTTTATTACGCTAAACAGAATGTAGCACAGTGATATTAAAGTTTTTTTGTTTTCAAGAGATGCTAGATACTTAGACTGCAATCATCTGGAATGCACTTATTGCTGTTGCAGTTGAAAACCGTAATAATCGACGTGAGACATTCGGTTTTATTCTTATTCTGTGTATCGCAACTACGCCGCAGGTGGTGCGCTGTATAGCGCATCAATGTACGAACACAACGCACCACGTGCGACGTAGGTGCGACACACAGAACAAGAATAAAACCGAATGTCGCACGTCGATTATTACGGTTTTCAACTGCAATAACAATTACGATTTCGAATTTGTTAGGAGATATTTACGATAATTTTCGTACACTGATAAACGAGTTGGTGCTAGCTGGGTAGTTCCGTACATTTCGGCGATCACCACTCTTATGGACGGGGAACATGAAGGATTGTTTCAAGATACCAGGAAATTTCCCTTGCGTAAAGGATTTGTTGAAAATGCGACACGGTGGCGTAGATAATTCTGATGCGCAGTAGCAAAAAATAGTAGCAGGACTTCCATCGGGCCCCGCGGAGAAGGATCGCTTCAACTTACGTGCTGCTTCAACAACCATTATTGGGGTAATTTCAAAGGTGTCGAGATCAACTAGTCCTTCTGGAGCGTTTACCGCTGCCGAGTCAGCTTCAGCATCAGTAGCGAACATATTGGCGAACACAGAGGAGAAGAAAGATGCGAACATTTCACAGGAGTCCATGACGGAACGCGCCTCGGAGCCGTCAAGATTAGCAGGAATAGAAGCACTTTTGCGTTTCGAGTTGACAAAACTCCAAAAACCTTTTGGGTTCCTTCGCAGGTCAGTTTGTACACGGAGAACATAAGACTTGTACAGGGAAGCGTTGAGCTGGCGATATTCGTCACTAGTCCGTTTGAATTCACGTTTCGATTCTGCGGATCTACGTTGTCGATGCTTACGAAGATAAGCGTTACGTGCTCGTTTTAATGAACGTAAACGACTAGTACCCCAAGGCGGTGCGCGACGTTGTTTAACAAATGGTAAGTTAGATCGGAGCCACAAGTTGATAGTGCCACAGAATAAACTCGCCATTTCATCTAGCTCTTTCATACCAAGTAAACCTTCCCAGTCAAAGTTCCGTAAATACTGTGAGAACAAGTCAAAATCTATTTTGCGATAGTTCAATTGTCGGTGTTCAATTTCGGGTGGCGAGTAATTCTCGAGATAACCATTAATAACTTGCAACGAAATCAACAACGAGGGATGATGAGTGTCAACGGGAAGCAGTGGTGCAACACACGTGTCAACGGATACAGCATGGTCTGCAGAATGGAAAACTAAATCGAGTACTCTACCAAGCTGATTACGCTCCAGATTAGCTTGTTGGAGGTTGAGAAATTCCATTCCGTCGACCAAAATCGTACTCGCAGCGGAGAGGTGCGATGTATTAGTGGGTCGAATCGTGCCATCATTGTAGTCCCAAGTAATACGCGGTTGATTATAATCACCACAAATGAGGATAGCTTCAATTGAGCGGGTTTTTTCACACAACTCACGAATGGAAGAACCATGCGACTCGACCACAACAGTATCTTGGCTTTTATCGGGTGGTATGTATATGGCGCTTAACAGGATCTTCAAACCGCGAATATTTGCAGTAACACATACCTGCTCTAAGGCACTTCCATGCACTGACGTAAGTAGAGCACATGGGTGTTGCCGAGTGATAGCAATCAGTACTCCACCGAAACTGCGCTTGTCACTGTTACGAGCAGAACGATCGCAGCGAAAAACGTTGAACTTTTCACCAAACAGTTGCACTGATTTTATTGAATCGTTGAGTCCCGTTTCCGTCAAAATAATAACGTCAAGACAGCAACTTCGGCACACCAGATAAAGCTCGTCCACTTTTGTCCTCAATCCCCTGGCATTTTGGTAATAGACGCTGATATTGTGATGAATGGGTCGGTGTCTCAAAGACAAACAAGTATTTTTCACTGCTCGAAAGAATTGAAAATGCAACATGAAGCCAAAACTCAAACTGTTTTACCCCTGATAGTATTCTTTTATCTGTCACTCTATGGACATGACTACTAAACTGCTGACTGTGTTTGTCTTTCTCAGTATTTTACCCTTCAAACAAATTCATTCATGAATTGCAGTGCTGAATGATTTCTCGACAAACCTCTTAATCAATTTTCTTGCTGTTGACTGATATTTTAGATCTCAAAGTTTAGTTTTATAAACTGCCTGCTTTTTAAAATCAACCAAAACCTGACTGTAGGAAATTAGTTATTACTTCGAGGCAATTTTTACGTTTATTAAATTTCGTTTGCTGTTGTCGGCAATTTAAAATGAATTAATGATTCACATTTGATTTCATTCAATATTGTCGATGCCAAGAATGAATGAACAAGAACGAACATAATTGCAAGTGATTGGGTCGAATCGTTGGTTTCAGGTTTGCAATGCTGGGTTCATTTCATATATACTAGAAACAGCAAAGACTGTGCAGTATATTGCATGAATTCAGGCGTTTTTCATAAATTGATTATGAGATTTCTAAGTTCTGGTATTTTTTTACATTAGTGTTTTAGGCGCGCAGTTTTTTTGCAGCTTCTCATGGGGAATGTTTATTTATTTTATTTATTTAAACAAGGTGGAACTTTTTTTTAATGCTGAATAATACTACCTTTGACGATAGGGCGCTTAAACTGGCGTAATCCTACAACCTCATTCGTTTCCATGCGCCTTGCAATTTGCAGAAAAGCAAAAAAAGAAGTCAATTTTAACCCTTTATTAACATTTACGGTTTGTTTTAACGCATTTGTCAAAATAAATGCATTATATTGTAACACTAGGGAGAAGTTCCCCAGTACCGGACACCTAAGGATTTTGACATATATAAAATCAACACCTAGCATAACTTCAGTTTTTAGTAAATGGATGAGTAATTTAGAAGACTATTTTTCAATAAAAATAGGGTACACGCACTTGCATCACTAATGAGCCATTTTAGAAACCAAATGAGAAATCGATAAAAATCATCACTTAAAAATTGTGTCACCTGGTACCGGATACTTAATAAAATCATAAAATTATCCAACTCAGGGATTGTAGTCCTGAAAAATACATTTCAAAATGTTTAAAATCTCTTATGGCTTGCATACTTGTTTGGTTTAAAAAATTATTTTGCATAAAAGTCAATGGTTTTCTAGGCAGTACATCGAAGCCCCTCTGTTTTCTTCTAGAAATTGATCATCAACTGGTTTCCTCGTTTTTTTTTTTTCATTTTTAAGGTAACCGGTTCGATATAAGTGCTGTTTTTTTCTTCTCAATCTCTTTTTTTGTAAAATCTTGATTTCATTCATGAATTTGACTGAATCAAGCGAAGCATTTTGCTATCCGGTATTGGGGGACGGCTCGGTGTCCGATACTGGGTGACGGGAATGACTGAGTACAATTTATATTTTCTAACGAATTGAACAACTTTGTGGAAAAATGAACTATGGACCTTGGATAATATTTAATGAAAGATATTTTATATATGAACAACGAAATTTTATGAGACCGAATAATACTGTAATGCTGATCTGAAAATTAGCCGAAAGCCTGTTTTCATGAATGATTCCGACCTATAAAATCACACATGTTAATTTTTGGTCCTTTTTATTGATTTTATCATATTAGCTACTAAGGTGCACCATTTGAACTATGAAAATCAGAAGTGTCCGGTATTGGGAGCTGTCCGGCGCTGGGGGACTTCCCCCTGTATGTGTAAATAATGCTTTCTTTAATGCTAATACGTTAATACTGTTATACATTGACAATGTTAATATAAGTTTTATGAACAATTTTAAATTGTTGATATAGATTGATTTGGCACTAGGAATGCCTGATTATTCTCAATGCACGGCTTAGAGTTATAAATGCTTATGGTCAATTAGGAGTACTCTTTTTCACCAAAAATTTCAGTATCTCAGATAATTCAGAAAATAAGATATAATAATATTCGACACAAACACGGGTTTCAGCAAGGCAAATTATTTTCTAAAGCACCATGAATAAACAAAAAGCTGACCAAAATAAGTTAGGGTTAAAAAATAGTTTTTTAGGGTTTGTCCACAAATAACGCTTCAAAGCTAATTTCCATGAAGAGATACAGGTATGGTGCACCACGGTATATTTGACAAAGTTGTTTGTATGGATTATTACTACAACTTTGTGAACAATACTAAAACTGTATCTCAAATATATGAGAATGGATTTTTTGCACCGAGAAACATTCCCAAAGGCACTACATATATGCGAAAAATCTCTCATTTCGCACTGGTATGAAATCAGTCTCATTGATAGGGAAGTCAATGTAATCTATACCTATAAAGAAGGATTGCTGTCTGTCTGTCTGTCTGTCTGTCTGTCTGTCCGAATGTTCCTTATAGAATCGAAAACTACTGAACCAATCGGCATGAAAATATGCATGTAGAGGTTTTTTGGGGCCAGGAAAGGTTTTAGTGATGGTTAGAAACCCCTCCCCCCACTAAGAGGGGGGCTCCCATACAAATGAAACACAAATTTCTGCATAACTCGACAACTAATCAAGCAAATAGAACAAAATTTGGCATGTGGGTGTTTTCGGTGACAAGAATTTATTCTATGGTAAATTGAGACCCCTCCCCTCTTTATAAGGGGAATTATAACTCCTCTCCTCTTTAAAAGGGGGGGCTTCCATACAAATTTCCTCATAACTCGAGAACTAATCAAGCAAATGGAACCAAATTTGGCATGTGAAGGTTTCCGAGGGCAAGAATATTTTCTATAGTAAATTAGGACCCCTCCCCACTTTAAGAGGGGGGGCTCCTGTACCAAAGAAACACAATTTTCCTCATAACTCGAGAAGTAATTAAGCAAGTGGAAGGGGGGCTCCGTAGCCGCAAGGTTACCGAGTCTGCTTTGACAAGCGAGTGGTCGTGAGTTCGAATCTTAGTAGAATCAAGCCATTCGATGTTAAGTGACTTTAGCATGGGTTTATTCTCAGGCCCCTCCATTTACCCTTCCTTCGTGCTGAATTCTATATTTACCCTCTGAGGCCTCTCGACAGTGCAAATGTCCCTCCTATAGTTAAGTGTACTGGTCACAGGTACGAATGAGTCCTCGCCAGGGACGGCTATAATATGGGATAGTGCTGACAGCGAGGAATAAGTGGGTAAAGTAGATCAAGCTTTGAAGGAAGGGTAAACCCCAATACACGCAAGCACGCATACAATTTAAAATAAGCATATCGCTCACTCAATAGCGATTATAGCAAAAAGAAATGCAGTGCAGGTCATACAGCAAACACCCGGGCGATATTACAATAGATCAACTATACTGGTCGCAGTAATGAGTCCACACATGGAAAAAAAAAAGCAAATGGAACCAAATTTGGCATGTGGGTGTTTTTGGAGACAAAAATTTTTTCTATGATGAATTGGGACACCTCCCTGTTTTAGGAGGGGGGATCCTATACACATGAAATACAAATTTCCTCATAACTGAAGAACTAATCAAGCAAATGGAACAAAATTTGGCATGTGAAAGTTTTCGAGGACAAGAATATTTTCTATGGTAAATAAGGATCCCTCCCCACTTTAAGAGGGGGGGGGCTCCTGTACCAAAGAAACACAATTTTCCTCATAACTCGAAAAGTAATTAAGCAAATGGAACCAAATTTGGCATGTGGGAGATTTTGGAGTCTTGAATTTATTTTACGATAGTTAGAGACCTCTCACCCCTGTGGTAGGGGGATATGGACTCTCATACAAATAAAACAGAAATTTTTGCGAAACTCAAAAACTAATCGAACTCGAGAAATTCGATACTCTTCCATAAAACACTAGTCAATACAAGACCACAAAAACTATCTATAGTAACACTAGATCATTCAGGACGAGAGTGTTGCCGGTGACCCGCCGTCGGAAGCGCCGCCCACTTGCAAAACTCGAGATTGTGACAAAGATCATCCGAGATTCATGATTTATGTACAACACAGGTTAATTTGTGGCAATACGAAGTTTGTCGGGTCAGCTAGTTAGATATATATTGTATATATATTGTAATATTGTAATAATATATATTGTAACTAAAGCTGGATAAAGTGGGACCAAGTTGATTTTCTATCGTATATAATGATAATAAGTGACATACATACGATTTTCAGCACAAAATCGTATAGTAGTACGGAGAGACTCGCGCTTAATCGTATATTATCGTATTTAATAACTTATATAGTCGTAACGCTCAAAATTATTCGTAATCACGTATATCGCCTCCAAAATAGTACGGATATGCCAATTTTACGCATCAAATACGATTTATTGGCATGTATATCAGTACGTAATGCTTATTTTTTTATACTCTTTTTTATACATATGAAAATGCTAGCTGGGTACAGAAGTATCACAAGCTTGTCTGCTGGCTCCAAGCTTTTTGAAATTATCGTAAGCAGCGAAATTCTCAATCGTACGAAGAACTATATATCCTTCTACCAGCATGGGTACATGCCTGGGCGATCGGTCTCAACTAACCTACTCGATTTCGCTTCCACGTGCATTGTGCTATTCGAGGAAAAAGCACAAGTGGACGCAGTATACACTGACCAGAAAGCTGCATTTGACCGTATCGACCACCGTATCCTTCTACGAAAACTTCAGCGGCTGGGGGCCTCACAGCGGCTATTGTCGTGGATTAGTTCATATTTGAGCGATTTTTCCGATTTTCCAGAGTAGGGTCCCCCCTTAAACAATCAAGAAGATAAAGTTCCGCCCGAAGAACGGTCGGGTATCTGCGAAATCCCCTGTAAGGATTGCCCAGCGGTGTATATTGGACAAACCCATCGAAAATTTAAAACTCGGCTAAAAGAACATAAAAAAGCTGTGGAAAATGAAAGGACCAACGGTTCGAGTGTAGCGATGCATTCTATCTGCCTCCAACATAAAATTGATTGGAAGAACGCAAAGCTCCTAAAAAAATGTGAGAAAATCCTCTCATTTGAATGCGTGGGAATCGATGTACATCAGCACCGCCGATCGGCTTTTGATGAATGAAGATGAGGCGCTCATCTCATCGCCTTCCAACTGACGAAACTGAACCTGTAGCAGACAACAAATCACAATACGTAATCAGTCGACCACCGCTCCGTAGATGGGTTGGATCAAACCCGAAACCGGTTAGCGAAAAAGGTACTTTTAATGTTTTGTAAGAACCATAAGTGATGTGACTTGTTTGTTCGGGATAGCTATAACTCGGCACGGGAATTGCCTGCACTATGAACTGTTCTGTTCTAACGTGTAGACGTAGTAAGCTACTCATATATATTGAACTATTGACATCCTATCATTTATCACGCAAATCAAATCAAATATATATCAAATAATACGCTGCGGCAGATCCTCCAAAAAGTTCATGAATACAGAATTCAACGCACAATTATTTCATTCATTTCAAAGTTGCGTATGATACTATCGACCGTTAAATCATGGCCATTCTAACCTCGCAGGGGACTTTATCAACGTGATTGTTCCTCTTGTGGGCTGTTCAACATGCCGTTACAGGATGTTGAAAGGAGCAACACACAAACACAATCTTCAGCAAATCTAGTTAGTTCGTCTGCTTTCCCAAAGAAATGGATATTGTCGATAGAACAGTATCTGTGGTGGTGGCTGAACAAACTAAAATTCAAAGTAGCGAAGATTGGGATGAAGAAAAGTGCGTCCAAACTAAAGTACCGTGAACCTCTAATATGATGCACACGCTAAAAGCTGGTAACTCGGTCCGAATAACGACAGAGTTTGTTTTGTTTCGAGCATCGAGCTGCTATGCTGCCCGTTCTCCCCGTACTCGACACTCGACAGTGCCTGAGTCGAGTCGTGTTGCACGACACGACTTACAAAATAGAGCCCATATTCATTAGATTTACTGTCCTTGTAACGCTGATGTCTTTTGAGTAGATGTCGTTTTTTGTGTTAATTTACTACCATGAGAATATTGCAAACTGGGGCCCCTAATCTCAAAGGCCCGGTGGGCCCTTTGGCTCCCAGTCCGCCCCTGCTTCATATCATTAGTATTAGTTACAGTTCATCATTACGTATCGCCCAGTTAGCTTCGAGGTACGATGCTGGTCTAACAAGCCAGCCGTCGTATATCCGAATCTTGAATAAGCGGTACTGCTAGAGTCCAAAGGATCGTTACGCTAGCTTCGTAACTGTCCAATACTCTATAACCGGCTGCGCCCGGAATAATAGCAATAGTCAATCGGAGCGTCCTTTATGGGTTAAATAACTGTTTCCATCTACTCCTCCGGTTGTGTCTCCTCCGCCCAGACTTTAATATTAGCCAGTGTAGTACCGTTGTTGGATATTATTATATTATTATATTAATTATAAACATAAATAATTTCTGAATAGGTCATAGTAGCAAATGAGAGATTATCTTTGCGTCTATCAGCGCGCTGCAAATACATTTGATGGCATCTTTTTCGCACGATATGATTGTTGGCGTCATATCCTAGCTAATCGTCAAGAAAAATGCTTTCATGCAGCCGTAATAGAAATAAGAGAGGAGACATAAAGAGAATCTGTCATTTGCAGTTAGAACCTATTCAAAAATCAGGCGAGAGTTATACTATTTATTATTTAAATATAAAAATAAGAACGAAAAATCAAAAGTTCGACTTACTGGGTAAAAGTCATGTGCTTTTAGGGTAATTGAAAACCAAACCAATGATTTATGATCATTTGAAAATTCTGCAAAGATTTGCTAATAATACTATGTATAAAAAGTGAGATATACAGAAAGTATACAGATATGTTTGTTTTGGTGTCCAGTTCGATATTTGTTATATTTCTCATGGGAATACGATTAAATTTAGCTATTTGAACCTGCCTTGCTTGCACATTCGTTTAGGTAAGCATAATAAAAAAGCAGAATCAGGTACAACGATACCGCCCGTCAATGCCCCAATTAACGCTAATCTATAGACCTTTGACATTTTAAAAGTAATACTTAGTTCAACTGAACACGAACTCTTATCTTTAAATAAGCAGGTTGCGATGATTTAGCTCCGTTGAGCATTCTCCAGTAGAATCGTTTAAACTCCAAAAGAAGAGTAGAAAAAACCTCGAGACTTCTGGTTAATAGCCACGGTAGCAGCCAAAGTTCGCAAATCTTGGAGCTCGTAAAACATTATTGCTCATTTTAATTAGCCCCCTAGTAAAAGTAATTTGTCATTCGGCATCATAATAAAAGTTAATCATTTATTTTATAGTACAAACCCTTCTTCGTTCGATTAAATCACTTTGCCAGATAGCGGAATCTTATCATTGTATCTTTTAATGTACGGCGAATGCACCATCGCTACTTTACCAAAAATACGACTCTGTATTCAAATATCATCATTGCATCCTTAAAGAGACCGCCCAATACAAATCAAGTAGCACAGCTATCTCTTACTTATGACTGAATTACCGATTGTGAAAATATAACGTACGAACGAAACTTGCAACACGCAGCTGATGATTAATGATGCTTATATGAAATAAAATACCCTGAAACAAGATTTCCATTCACATTATGAGAAATTAATTACATATCTCAGTCATAAGTAGGTTTTTAAGCTTTTTAAATATACTGAATGGTTAAAGTTTGTAAACCGTGCTGAATTTCATTATATGTTTCGGCTACTTCTACGCGTAAATGAACAAGAACAAACGAAATATGTATTGACATTTGATTTCAAAATAAGAAAAAAAAATTATCACGTAACGGCAAAGATGATCCACAAAACGATCAATATCTACGTCTGACCAGGGTTGTCCTGCACTCAGTGCAACGATTTTGCTTATTTCTCTGTAACACTTCATCCAAGGAAAATTCGAAAATGTATGTATGGAGCGTTTGCTTAACTTTGCTTAACTAAGTATTGATCTACCTTAAGTATTTACGACGCACTCCCAGTTCACCTTGGGTGGTACGCAGAGAGGGACGGAGTTGGATTTTGGATTTTTACGGCAAAATCAAATGGAAATGTTCAAAATAGAGGAGGCGTAACGCTTGTCGAAAATAGCTTAATCATCCTATTGCAAAAAATATGCACCGTCGTACAAAACTGTATACAGACTCCTTATTAAACTGCCAGTTCTGTTTGGACTTGAAGGTGGCGCTGCCCCCGGAGGACATGTCCTTACCTGATTCGAGCGGAAGGTGCTGCGGACGATATTTGGCTGAGTACAAACTAGAAGCTGAAAATCTCTCCAAGCAGTGCGTGCAGCTCGTGATTCAGACGCCTCCACCACTCTCCGCTTTCCGTTTGTACTCCGCCAAAAATAGTCCGCAACACTTTTCGTTCAAATACGGCAAATGCACGTATGTCTTCCGTAGGCAAAGTTACTGTCTCAAGTCCGTAGAGAACTACCGGTCTAATTAGCGTTTTGTACATCGTCAGTTTGTGCGGCGACTTTGTGAAGCGACTTGCGGAGGGAAAAGTAGGCTCGATTTTCAGCTTAAATGCGTCGTTGGATCTCCCTACTCGTATTATTGTCGGCGGTGACCAGAGATCCCAAATATACGAATTCATCAACTACTTCCAGTTCATTGCTGTCAATAGTCACTGTCCGTGGGAGGCAAACGTAGCTTTCTCTGGAGCCTCTTCCTACCATATATTTGGTTTTGTATATTTGATTTGTAACCCTTTCCTCCTAGCTTCCGTTTTTAGTCTGACGTAGATTGCCTCCGCCGTCTCAAGGTTTCTAGTAATGATGTCGAGGTCGTCTGCGATGGCTAGGAGTCTGTAGTAGCACGGGTCCCCATAATGCCCACCTCATACTTCTCTTACTGTTGGGGTTAAACGATGCAGCAAAATCTGAGAGAATACCTTGAAGGCGGCGTTGACCAACGTGATGCCGCGGTAATTACAGCAGTCCAGCCGATTGTCCTTTTTGTAGATGGGGCCAACTACACCTTTCATCCATTCCTCCTCCCAAATCGTAGAAATTATCCAATGAATTGCCGTTGCTAGCGGTTCTTGGTCATTTTTGTAGAGCTCAGCCGGGAATCGATTCTTTCCGGCGGCTCTATTATTCTTCAGCTGACGAATTTCTCGCCAGATCTCTTCGAGATCGGGAGTCGGTACGCTGTTGTCGTTTGTAAGCACTTCGAGGGTAACTTCCGTTGCGTCTCCTTCAGCTATATCACCATTGAGGTGCTCATCGAAATACTGTCAGATGCTCATCAAAATTGCTCAAAATTGTATTAATTATTCTATGGGATATTTTAGTGGGGTCGCTATAAACCAAATCGTTCAGAATGATCTGACAGTAAAACTTTAACTTTTCTGCGCGAGAGCGAGAGCTTAATCGGTTTCATTGCATTGCTTTCAGCAGAGCATGATACGACTACTTGTGCTTATAACCTGAAACCTGATTCTTATAGAGGTTGTGAAACATTCTCAGGAATGGGCCAGTTGGTCAGAAGGCAGTTTATAGAGGTCATCAGAAAGTTCTGGTAGAGCTCATAGTTTTATTAGTGGTTTTATAAAATTTGTCATGAAAATCACGATAGGAACGTAATAAAACGTAATGGAATTGTTACTTGCGTAGTTTAGTCTAGTCTAGTTTTATCGTGGTAATATAAGCAACCACAATAAATTTGCTTTATTAACAGTTTTACTATGGTTTTCAGCTAGCTATAAGTGTGTTTTGACTCGTATCCTCTTAGTATTTCGTAATACCACAATAAAATAAAGGTAATGATTAATACCGCAATAAAACTTTTATAAAATTCAAGTTAAACCAACTGTAAAGGCTTTAAGATTGTTACTTGGACGGGCACGTCACAGGGATGCCGGTCGACAGTGCGGCGAAAACGGTTCTCTTCAATAACCTGACCGGCACCAGAAACAGAGAGGCACAACGTGCAAGATGGATATCAATCGATGTCAATATGAAAAAAAAAGAGAATTAAAATTGATACTCTGCAACAGGAAATATTTGCATTTATGTACATGTACTTTCTTTAAGCAAAATTTCAAATTTGGCGTATATCTCAAAAATTTTCCTACTTCAATTTATGCTGACCATTTTAGGATTTAGCGGCCAATTTTACATGAAAAATCACCTTCAACTTACTGAATTCATAAACTATAACTAGTGTTATAGTTGAGAGAATTTTGATATCATTTGGGCCATTGCAAAATATTTTTTAACGTTTTTGCCACTTCCCCTTTGACTTTAAAAATCGGGGGCTAAAAAATTATTGTTGGACATGGATGTCTAAAAAAATTTAATTATAAAATAAATTGTGGGTGAAGAACTATAGAACTATAGAACTCGAAAAGTGAGTGTACGGAGTGTTTACTCTTGTAGCACGAAACAGAAGAGGAAATTCAAACAAACAGTCATTACCGAAATGCGGTAAATATTTTCTTTAGAATTTGTGTCCCTTTTGGGAGCGTTTTTGCATGGAAAATAATAACGTAAATATGAAAAGCAAGAATAGAATTAGTTGTCACGCTATTTTAGCTTATTTTTGATTTTGATTTTGAGTTTTTGATTAATGGAAAAGTCAAACTGCTAAATATGTTAAGCCCACCAACCTTGCACCTTGCTGTTCTGGTTCCGATGTCGAACACTAGTTTTATTCCTTTAAAAACTATCAGATACAGTTTATTTAATCCTCACTACCTTCAAAACCGCATCATTACTACTAACCTACGTACAAGACTATTGCCACCTTCGAGATGAAAAATGGAATAATGGCGTGGTGGCTAAATCATGCTGCCTGCGCGGGTAACGATATTTACAGTTTCTCGCTGCGGCTTAATTTAGACGCCGCTGTATATTAGTTATCATGATTCATCAACAACGAATTGCCGCTTAATGACAATATTGAATATATTTTGCGCCATTCATAAAGATACATTTCCTTCGTCACGAAAATTCATCTAGAAATTAACAAAATATATTACTATAATCATAAATTAAACACATTAAGAATTAGTTATAGTTTTTACAACCAGGTCAAGCATACAGCTCTTGATTTGTATAGCCTTTCGTAGCAATTCAATTCATATTGTGACTATCTTTAACCCCGTTCCGGATAAATCTCCTTAGAAATTCAGCTGGTGTATCTATTTTGCGGTACTAATGAGTTCAAATCGTTTATAACTAGATCACGAGTTAAACCTGGTAACCTCAGCGGTCCATTTACTATTTGCGAGAGAGGCACTCTGATTGAACAAAGAATTAATAAAAATTAAATACAACTAACTTCCGTATTAACGTTTCATTCATTGCCACCAATCTACCTGTACAGCCTCAGGTACTGATAGGCCCATACGAGATCGGCATGTATTGCTCCAGACAACTAGCAGAAATTCAATTTTCTTCAAAATCGCAACGTCTACAATCGTTCGAAGGGCTATGCTTGATAGTCGTGACCAGCATAGCAGTTGTTTACTTCCAATGCTTATCAACGGTGGAAAAACGTTTTCTCGGCGAAGACATGCTGGAATGTAGTGGATGTACCGCAAAGGTGCGGAGGCAATTTGTACCTACTTGCACTCATAGGCAAGTAGCAAGTGCTCTATATATTTTATTCACATCTTTTTAGCACAAAAGGATCAGTTTCGGTTTGATTTTATAATTCAATTTGATTTAGTTCAACAATTTTTCTCATAAATAGATATATAGCTGCTTCCATGAGGTGTAAGGTGTTAAATAGTATAATTGTTTATGGTAATAAAATTACAGTTGTAAACCCGAAGGTGAATTTAGTGTTGAGCACTAGCTCTAGAAAACAAGTAGTACCTTTTTCGCTAAGTAATGAATAGCCACAGGGTAAGTGGTTGCACATCAAAAACCTCGAATGTATGACTGAGCATAAGAGAACCATGACATATCTAGCTATCTTCTTACGATCAGTTGATAAATACTCACTAGGACACCGTCGCAAATGACGATCAATGTTACCATTCATAGTCCAACTATTTCCAAATCAATTGACAGATCAGCTGATCATTAATAGTATGGATAATTTATAGCCATCTTGGACAGCAATCTCCGAGATACCTCAAAATGGAGTGTGAGAAAAAACATATTTTCTCATTTCACTTTCCCTCTAACTGCTCCACGCACCCAGAGCAAATAAAGACATTTATGATATATGCAATTCATTAACCACCTCCTTGAGTAAACGCTTTAAAAGTATCTTGATTATGATGTATGATTTGTACGAGTAAGTCGTGGAACACATAAGGGGTAAGTCGGGCATTATTATCAGCAGATTTGCAAACTATAAACAGGTGCATTTTGTTTCTACTTTTATATACATGTAGTGTAATTCTAAAAGATGAGTTGAATTTTCTAATTCACTTTCCCACGCTCCAAAACTGGCAATTTGACACATGTGTTTTGAAGTCTGAACAGTACCACCCATGTACACTATAACGCGATAATTATCACCCACATTTGGCCACCCGGAGACTGGACTTTTCCTAGGGCCGTTCAGGCAAAAGTCTTAGAGACAGAGCAAGTTAGTAGCATTGCAAGTGCGCAAAAGTTGCCGAGACTGATACCAGTGAATCGACAGACTATCTTAATGAACTAATGCTGCTATATGCACGCTATTCATTTGATGCTCTCAAAGCACTGCTCAGACGAGATTACAAATCGCAGAGCGCATTATTACTCGTCTCTAATATCTATTTCAAATCAAAAAAAAAAAAAATTATTTTATACCATTGTCAGTTACATGTTTTTAAGTTTGGTCAAATGCAAATATTAAAATTTATTACATAATGCACATGATAATCTGAACGCCTGGCGGCTGCGTCTGAAACGCAAAGTTTTCCTTCCTGAGAAATCAACGACGCGTTATAATTAGTATTTATGGGTAGAACAACATAACTGACACTGCCTTGAAAGGATATACAACTCTCAGCTAGACTGTCGGTTAAAGTTGGTAAGTTGGCCGTTCACAAACCGATCAAGTACCGGCGTTATGATACGAAGTGTTTCGGCTTTGTGACACGGTTGTATAGAAGTAAATAAGTATTTTTAATTCCAAAAATAGTTTATACAGAATGTCTAGATTTATTATACATGACTTTTTTTAATGAACGCACATATCTTCTAAATATTTTAGTTTTAGTTAACTAATTTAGCCTGAATACCGTGTCAAATCTGTGTACCGTATCTGTGTAGCCATTTGAAGCGTCATTAAGTTATTTTGTAAATGCACTCACACGAGTTCACGTCCCAACTAGAGAATGACACATATACTAATCGACTCAGTTTTAAAAACTAAGTAAATGTCTGGGAAATGGTGCACTTATTGCTTGGAATGTAACGAAAAAGTGTGCCGCAAATACCGAAACGATTTAATGTAAAATAGCACTGTTATGAGCGATTCCGCACTTTGGATGGTACAATTTTCCTGTCGATTAGCAATATTGAATTCTGCATAGATTTGTGAAGCACTAGAAATGAGGCCCTACTTTTCAGAACTTAACTTTATTTTCAAAATAAAAACAAAGCTTGTAGTAAATCAATTGTTTTTAAAATTTCTGGACTGCTGATTTAGTTACTAAGTGGCAGTGTTGCTAAAACTACGGAAATTACATTCGGAAATTTTGAAATGTGGGTTGTTCTATCTCTAGCATTAGTGAAAGTATGTCTGTTTCCAGACAATTTTAAGTTCAATTACTCTAGTTTAATCAGTTTTAACATATGGAGGGTAGTCTTGAAGCACAGCATAGAAGATGAATAGTAAAAAAGCATATGATAACGTAAATGTCTGAGCTTGAAATGCAAATGTATAGTTCGAAAACTTCGAACTTATCGTCAAAAATGTATAAAAATAACTGTTCGTTCCTTCGAATATGGTTCAATCGAAAGGACTGTGCACTATAGACTACAGTATTTTGCTGACACCGTGAACTTAACCAAAAAATTTAATTGAATTTTGTTTTATCTCTGATACCAGTGATTATTAAGTACAAAGAGTTTTAACGCTGTGAATCCTTTAAATTATAAGCCGGGGCAACTGACTAGTTCGATTCACGTGCACTACTGATATCATCGCATAAAAGTTTCCTAAAGCTAAAGGCAGAAACCGAATAGCATATCAAACGTGCAAATCTAACACCCGCTCCATGACATGCACTCGTGTAGGTATATAATCGACGAATATTTGAGGCGCGTTAGCCAACTCATAGGTAGACCACATCATTAAAGTAGAAGTGTTAGGAATATTGTTCTCCACCGAATCTACCGTTCATACCTACTACTCTACCTCTACTACTCGATGTCATATGTTAAGAATAATTCGGGCGATTGGTGCGCTAAGCAAAAGAAGTTATGTAACATACATATCTTATATGGGACCGTCAGCAGTGGCTAGCAGCACAGAATGAATTTCGTCGCATTTTTAGTCCGCTATGAATCATAGAGTTTCATCGCCTATCTGTACCAGAATATACGCTTAGTTGAAAGCAGTTTGCTCTTTCAAACGAGAATAGTGTTTCGATCAAGCAGCCACTTTGATCGTTCATGCTATTCCAATTCGAGGCTACACACAGAGTCCCGCCATCTCCAGTTAAACATCTACAGCTCTTGTAGTCAATGAACCTACCTTTGAACTTAAACTCCTGCTTTTAGTACAATTCGCAAATCTGAACCAAAATAAATACGCCGCTTTTTGCATAAGTACCTACTACCCACTGAATCTATTTTTCAGTGTTTCAATGTTTATGAGTGACGCTATTATTCAAATTCATTGACTTTGGGCAGAAACCATAAACATTTATTAAGAGTTGTGTTCTCATAGCATTCGACGCATCTGGGAAGTGAGTCACAGAGAACAAATGTTCATCATGTTGTTCTGTAAAGTAAAAACCTAATCAAGTACATGTAATGATTCGTTGTTGAATGCTAAGTACAGTGGATATGTTTATAATAGCATGACACCTTCCATGATGAGTAGGACCTATTATTTCAGTCAATAGTTTCGAGAATACGACACCAAAGGCATCGTGCAAGCTAATGGCATTTTATAATTAATAAGTGACTTTCGATTTCGTTTTTAACATCTTGTAAGATAAGCACAAAGATGCATAGTGCCCCAATATTAATAGAGAAAAAAATCAATCCAAATAAATTCCGAATCACTGACTAACAGACGTAACTTCGAAAAAAATTCTAGCAAAACATCGTTTCAATGACACCCCTAAAACTTGGAAAAAAACACTAGCATCACCTGGTGCAGTCTTCGTCTTGGTGCATTCCATCGTCAATAAAAACGATCATTTCGCTTAACCCATTAAGCCCCACACTTTTCCCAGCAGGGATAGAAAGTTGAAACTTTCAGGAAAATTCTCTTTTAGGTCAACTAAGAAAAAGCCGCTGACATGTATTTTTAAATTTGACCCTGTGTCCCGCAACGCTACGTTGCGAAAACGCAACGCTGGGTGTTAAGGGTATACCGTTTTTGCATACCTTCATTATTATGCATATAAATGCTTCATACTTTTTTACCGTTAAATTAAATTTGGAATTTTTTTTGTGATTTTGAGTATTAATAAAGTTTAAATGAACGACTTAGAGTATTACATGTTATGTTTTATGATAGATATCGAAACATTAGGGTTGGAGACCATCTTTGCACTAGACGCATAGTATGCAATTTGAATGCTAAATCGCAGATGATTTAATGCCTACCAACACGTTCCGGAAAGGCTGTAACATTAAATTTGGGTCCATGAAAGTGTCGTTGCCGTCACTCAATTCCTCCAGATATTCCAGAGGCAAAGGTACTTTAATAATTTTATTACGCTCTTAACACAACGGCTTCTCCATCTGCCATCAGTGTTTGAAGCTGCGAATTCTTTGTTATGTAAACTTTTATAATGTTTCCGGGATATTTTAAATAAGCGAATGATAAGATTTACATTCATTTGTTTACTAAAAAGCGACGACATCAAATGAAACACCGCAGCGAACGAACGAAAACAAACGTTCCCGTTGCAAATTTTGAATATCGTTACTTCCTAGCGTTGCGTTTTCGCAACGCAAAGCTTAAAACCTATCTTAAAATTACAAAAATAATCAAAATTATGAAACAAAGTTCTTTTTGGCAAGCAACCGATTCTTACTAACACTGATTGGTAGGTCAGGCGTTAATAAAAGTAAAATCGAGTTTTATGAACATTTTTCCTTAACTGTCTGAAAAATAGCAAAACCTGTTGTTTTGTCACAACTGTAATTATGTTACATGTAACATCTGACCTTTGAGCAAAAACAGGTCGATTAGATTTTTATCCAATCTTTCTTTGTTTCTCATGGTCCAAGTTGATATCTTAAACCGGGCCTTCTCTAGAATCGAATGAAAGTGCGTTGCGTTTTCGCAACGCTGCACAGTGGTCCAAACAGCGAAATACGTGATCGTGTGATATTGCGCCAAAACGTGAAGTTTTTCGCATATTGTTTCTTTAGAAACATTTCTTGGTATAATAAGCCCCTTCTTGTGAGAGAAATCTTTGAGTGATTAATTCCCTTAAAAGTGAGATACGAAATTTATTTTCTCGTACATTCAAGATACAGGTTTGGTACTTTCGGCAAAGTTGTAGTAAATATTAATGCAAACAACTTTGTCAAAGACACCATACTTGTATCTATTCATGGAAATTATCTATGAAGCGTTATTCGTGGACAAACCCTTTTAAACAGTTTCTAAACCCTGACTTATTCTGGTCAAATTTTACGTGTTCATAGTGTCCTAGAAAGTTGTTTATCTTGCTAAAATCAATGTTTTTGTAGAACATTGTTATACGTGAATTTCTGAAGTTTCGGAGATTTTGAGCTTTTTTGATGAAAAATAGTACTTTTTTGAGCTTAAATATTTCCCAAGGTGGCAAATGGTGGCAGATCAAACAACTCGTACTTAAAAGTACAACAAAAAGATGTGTTGCTTATTTTATTTTTGGTTTGAGTATAGTTAATGGTTAACTGCTTGTTAATTCGTGATTTCTAATTAAATAGTTATTTAGTCATTCCGAGAAAATTCGACCTTCTGTGACTGTTGTTGAAATTCGGCCATTTGGATTTCAGCCATTCGTGATTCGACCATTTGTGTTTCGGCCATTCGGTACCAGCCCATTATGAGTGTGATCTTTTGAAAAGACACCAATCGAAGGTATTGAACAAAATAGACTCAAGTTAGTTACTTGGAAGCTTTTCTCTTATTGATTGCGTCAAATAATTTTAAGTCTACATTAATTTTCGACTCGAAAATAGGCGAAAAAATTGCTGGTAACTCAACTTGTTAGAAAGAGATTGTCAACGTAAACAAAATGATGTTTATTGCATCCGAAGTACATTTTAATTGTTCTATAAACATGACTGAGATGGGTTTTTAAAACAACTATAACTTTTGAGGATACAAACGGATACAGACAATTGACACTTGCTTTTAAAGGTTTTTTGTTGTACTTTTAAGTACGAGTTGTTTGGTCTGCCACCATTTGCCACCTTGGGAAATATTGAGGCTCAAATTAGTACTATTTTTCATCAAAAATGCTCAAAATCTCCGGAACTGCAGAAAATCGCGTATAATAATGTTCTACAAAAACATTGATTTTAGCAACATAAATAACTTTCTAGAACACTATGAACACATAAAAGTTGACCAGATTAAGCCAGGGTTTAAAAACTGTTTTGAAGGGTTTGTCCACGAATAACGCTTCATAGACACTTTCCATGAAAAGATACAAGTATGGTGTCTTTGGCACAGTTGTTTGTATTGATATTTACTACAACTTTGCCGAAAGTACCAAACCTGTATCTCGAATGTACGAGAAAATAAATTTCGTATCTCACTTTTAAGGGAATTAATCACCCAAAGATTTCTCTCACAAGAAGGGGCTTATTATACCAAGAAATGTTCCTAAAGAAACTATATGCGAAAAACTTCACGTTTTGGCGCAATATCACACGATCACGTATTTCGCTGTTTGGACCAGTGTGCGCTGGGAGGAAATGGGTTGCCAAGACTCAAACAACAGTCGCTGCACGAGAACGCCACTCGCCTGCGCTGGTGCTGATGTCAGATATTATACAAGTAAACTTATAGCATTGCTAAATTTATAGCAACCTACTCTACGTAGCGCGAAGACTGCACTAGGTGATGCTAGTGTTTTTGCCAAGTTTTAGAGGTGTTAATGAAACGATGTTTTGTTAGAAAATTTGTTCGAAGTGTTACGTCTGTTAGTCTGTGCTATAAATTTACTTGTAAATTATCTGACAACAGCGCCAGCACAGGCGAGCGGCGTTCTCGCGCAGTAACTGTTGTTTGAGTCTTGACTTAAGTGAACATTTGAAATGATCGTTTTTACTGGCGATGGAATGAGGCTTCAGTGTTACGTCTGTTAGTCTGTGGTTTAATACTTGAATCTAATGTCTGCATATTGGTCATTCCATCTCAAGTGATAACACAGGTTGAAATCGATTCAAAGCAACCCCACATTCAATTTCCCAAAGTTATGTACGGATTGATCAATCCCCCTTGCAGTAACACTACTCCGTTTTTTCAGATTTTTAAAACAAATCATTTAAATTAACTATTGTTTATTTGAACGTCTTATTACAATACATGAAACGATAAGAAAGAAAACAAAAATTATTACTATCCTTAATAATTCTACTACTTGTTATCGCCTTATGATATAGAGTAAGGAGGGGTAAAAGTGCGATGGGGGTAAAAGTTAATTTATAATTTATCATTGCAGATTCCGAGTAAATTGACTACATTGGCATGGATGGATGACTACTTTGACAGCTTGAATCTATCGTAAACATTTGGCAACTGTGTAGGGTTAGTCCAGGGGAGTTGACGAAGGGCAAACCGTATAAAATGTTTTTGGACTCAATCTACCCAAGTAACAATTTGGGCTTTAATAGACTCTTATGATGGCATTTAAGACCAAAATTGGTCACTAAACCCGCCATAAGAGTACAATAAAACTCACATTGTTGCTTGGATAATTTGAGGGCGTGCGACACGTGATAAGGTGCCCATACTGGTGCTGTATACTCAAGTATACTCCGTATCAATGAGCAATACAACGACTTAAGAGCGTATACGTCTGTAATAAAGGCTGTATGACAGCGAACGGCACCCAGAACAGAAAAAGCTTTGGCAGCAGTTAATGCTAGGGTACGGGAGGGTATTTTCAGCAGGTTTCTAAATTCAGCCTATTTGCCTTTTCTTTCGCCAATAAAAATACTTTACCGACATACAATTTTAATATGCTGTAACTACTTTCTCAAGACTGTAAGTAATCTACTATTTTTTATTCAAAGGACGTCAAAACCACCTGTTCTTCCACAAGAACTAGGCCATAGGCCGAAAAAATAAATGCCATCGCTTAATGGACAGAAAATACCCTCCCGTGCCCTACATGCTCATTGAATCGCAGTTTGTTATCTAATATCACACCTAAGTCACGTACGGAATTTACTCGCTCAAGGACGGCCGAGCCAATCTTGTATGGGAACTCAGTAGTAGTTAGGCAGCAAGTAAAAGATATTACCTTACTTTTTTTTATGTTTACAGCCATACTATTTTCGTCACACCACAACAAGAGTTGATCGATGTCGCTTTGCAAGGCGGCGCAATCTTGGGCGGACGATATCGCCCGAAAGATTTTGAGGTCGTCAGCGAAGAAAGATTTTCCGGATGATATCCGATATGCGAGGTCGTTTACATACAGAATAAAAATAAGCGGGCCCAGCACACTCCCTTGAGGAACTCCTGAAAAAAGCAAAGTCGTGGCCTTAAACCGTCATTAGACATTATCCTTCTTTATCGACAGACTTCGCAGCCGGCTGTTTAGAGTAGAGGAAAATTACGGGGCCAGTGTAACGATCCTACTGGCTCTATGAAGCAAGCACCGCCTAGCCGAGATTCGAACATGCGACGACTGGCTTGTTAGACCAGCATCGTACCTCGAAGCTAAGTGGGCGGTTAAGAGGAACTCCTGAAGTGACGTTGAATGTTGCTGAGGTTTCATGGTCAACCTGAACAAAAGCTTTTCGTCCGGTGAATCATAATTCCAGCCACTCAACTATCGGGAAACCTAGATGGGCAATTGCAATTGTCGATTACAAACATCTGCGGAACTTAGAATTGGAATAGAGTTGGATTGGATTTCATTTGGATTGGATTCCAATTGGATTAAATTCCAATTGGATTATATTGGATTCCAATTGGGTTGGATACCAATTGAATTGGATTCCAATCGCATTGGATTGAACTCGATTGAATTTGATTGGGTTGGATGTGAGTGGATTAGATTGAATTGGATTCCAATTGGCTCGAACTCCAATTGGATTATAATGGATTCCAATTGGATTATATTGGATTCCAATTGGATTGGATTCCTGATAGATTGGATTAGATTAGATTGGATTAGATTAGATCGGATTCCAATTAGGTCCGATTATAATCGGATAGGATCGGAATTGGATTCCAATTGGGTTAGATTGTAATTGGATTGGATTTCAATCGGATTGGATTGAACTGGATTTAATTGAACTGGATTAAATTGGATTGGGTTGGATGGGAGTGGATTAGATTGAATTGGTTTAGATTCCAATTGGTTTAGATTCCAATTGGATTGGATTCCTGATGGATTAGTTCGAATTGCAATTGGATCGGATCGGATTCCCAATTAGGATTCAATTGAAATGGATTGAACTGGATTGGATTGGATTCCAATTGGTTCCAATTAGATTATATTGGATTCCAATTGGATTGAACTCCGATTGGATTGGATACAAACTTGATTGGAGTCCAATTGGATCGGATTCCAATTAAGTTAAATTTGGGGTTGGATTCCAATTGAATGTGATACCAATTGGATCGAATTCCAATTGGACTAGACTTCAACCGGATTATCTTGAATTCCAATTGGATCATATTGGATTCCAATTGGATTATATTGCATTCCAATTGAATTTCATTGGATTCCCGGATCGGATTGGATTGGATTCCAACTAGTTTGGATTCCAATTGGTTTAGTTCCCAATTAGATTATATTGGATTCCAATTGGTTTATATTGGATTCCAATCGGAACGGATTGTACTGGATTGAGCTGGATTCCATTTGGATTGGATTGAACTGGATTGAATTGGATTGGATCGGATTGGATTGGATTGGATTCAAATTGGTTTGTATTCCAATTGGATTCGTATTTATGCATTATGTCTTCTTATCACCCTTGGTGATTTTCCATCCTTGTGCTACTTTTGCCAATAATTTTCTGCGCTGACCTGCAAAATTCATTTATTAGGTAAACATTACAATGTTTCGCAGAAACTAATTATCGTGATCAAGTAGTCTATGTTTCATTAGAACGGGGTTTCAAAGTCCATCCTTTTTTTCTGCGAGCCAACTAAATCCGTACAGAACTGATTGAGTTATGGTGTTCAAAATCTATCACTTTTTCGTATCGCGATCATTTTTGCGGCCTCACGATAGTAGCGGCCTCAGAATGCGCACTGCTGGAACCTAAAGGATTTTCAGGCGGGATAATGGATGAACAAATCGAATACTTGCCTGCGGGTGAATTTCGGAAAACCCCGTCCCTTTCCGCGAAAACATGCCTGGGATGACATTGTTGGCAGGAAGCGATTAAATAATTAGAGGAATGCCTGTAATCGAAGAATGGCGCGACTGTTTCGGGTGGGTAGGGGTTTTCCTTACAGGTTTCACAGGTGCATCCTGTGAAAGGCTGATTTATGAGCATGCGAATATTTTGAGGGGAACTGGCTTGATCGTCACCGGTGGTAACCACAGGGCACGTTATACTGCAATCCGAAAGTACTTCAGGCAGGATAAGGGATGAATAGTTGAAATATTTGCCTGCGGGTAGAATCCGGAGAACCCCTTCCCTTTCCACGAAAACAGGGCCGGGATGTCTTTGATGGCAGGATACGAATGAATGACGTGATGATGACCTTTTAAAGATGGGTTGCACGACTGTTTCGGGTGAGTAGGGGTTCTCCTTACGGCTTTCGCAGGTGCAGGTGGAGGTGGATTCGCTATCAATTTGTTGCTAGGTTCAGTATTACTGGTGACAGAACAGCGGATTTACAGCGGAGACTCTCCGAAATTTTTGGACGGTGTAGTCCTCGAACTGTCGAAACATTATTCCTTCTGGCCATGTTGAAAGATCAAGTGCTCTGTCCTTCAAAACGGTATCAAGTCCAACTTTAAACGAATTAAACGACATATTGCTGGTATCAGTCCCGGTCCTGGTATCTTCCGGTTTAGGCACTGTATTATAGATACTAAAAATGGAAGATCTGCAGGATACTGTGTGCTCTACAGATGCTGGCCGAAGCAAAACAGTGTCATCAGCTGGTGATACAAAAAATAAACGTTTGGTAAATTTTCGATCTGGCGAAAGCTGCAGTACACCAGCGGAAAATTAAAGAGGTGCAAATTGAGAATTTTCCTTTTTAAAACTTACCGCAGATTGAAAATATTATGGTTTTGTTAGCTACTGCTGTGGCAATTTCATAGATTTAAGCTCCGCAGTTTTGCCCCGCGGTATTCGTACGTACCCCGCTAGTGGAGTAGAAGTGCGATTCGGCACTTGACCAGAAAAATGAAGAATTTATTTTGCATAACACTATTACCCCAGATCCAGATCATTTATAGTTGAATGTGAAGATATTGAGTTATTGCATCAATATAAAATATATTTTACTGTTATGCTTCTTTATATTTCATGAACTATGATAACAACTTAAAACTTCGCACTTATGCCCCTCCCTACTCTATAAGTATACTGATCTCGACTTGAGACCTTCTTTAGCATCAATAACTTATGTTTACGGTATAGCAGCGTGATCCTCTATTTAAACCCAATAGGCAGACATCAGAAAAAATCAAACCGGTGGACGTACAAACCGATTGTTGCAATGTCCCACAAAACAATTTTAATCACCTACTAGGTATAAATACGATAAAATATTGATTATTTAGAAGATTGGATGGATCTTCTTTAAAAAATTCAAGAGATCCGGCAACATCGAGCAAATATTATTGACAGGAGGAAGTTGATGTTTTCATAAGCAATACAATGTTCTTCGACGAAAATGTGCTACTTTGGATTCCTCTTTACTAGCTTTTGTTACATCTGAAACATGCTTTTTCCAAAATGATTCCAAAATTCATTTTTGTTGTTTAATTTATCAATTATTTATTATTGTTCCTTAATTTTGTAAAATAAAAAGTGATAATTTTCTCTATGAAAGTTCATGGCATTTTGAAAAAGAACACGAAATTACTACAAACGTTCAAAAATCAAACGGTGAAATTGTTGTGACGGGCCACGAAGTTATTTCATATTTTCAATGTTTCAAAATTGAAAGAACTCAATACGAATTTAATCCAAATTATAAACCAAACTATCAAATAGACCCCAGAAAAAAAGGGATCCTAATGATATACCAACTGTGTAATTAAGAATTTTATAAAATAAGGAAGTAAGCAAGTATGTATAACATTGCATCACTTTGTTTTCTTTCGTTTCTCAAATGTAGACCCTTGACAATATCTCAACTTTTTTGATACATTATGACAATTTGCATTCTCCACCTATTACTTAAACATATTATGTAGGACAATTAATACGCCAAGTTACTAACTCGAATGTCTATATAGCAAAATCATGCGCATGCCAATATATTTATTAAAATTATTCAGATGGTGGCGCCAATTTGAAGCGCCATTGGACACGTACTTCAATGATTTTTTTATTTAAAATTTACTTCGTCTTTATCTCAATGAAACTCGTAGCATCCAGCATATCGCACGTTGCTGCCAATCTGAAAAAACCACGGCCGCCAGGTTGTTCAAATATTTAATGTCGATGTATAATTATCGAACGATATTTGCTTAACGATTAGAAATTTACTCAATCGCCAGTCAAAGCAAGTTTTCGTCATCGATAATAATAATGGACTTTCTGCACATCTTGAGAAGAATGGTGGTTTTTGAATGAACAGGAGTTTGTGCCGAATGCTAATTTTCTTCGTCATATAAATTATTGTATACATCCAACTACGATACTTTAGCTGGTTACAAAAGAAAAACAAAATTCGATTCTATCCAGTAAAAGAATTCTTCATTGTATCATGGAATTACTACAGATATTAAACCTTCGCGATATAAGAGACTTCAAATAGTTTCATTCAATGGAAAATCAACATACATTGCTTGAACTACTTTACGATTTATATGCCCATTATTCACAAGTATAATTCAGTGCGTGTGCTGGAGGATAATTCTATAGACAAAATGGAACTTTTCCAGCCTCAATCCTTGACATTTTATTAAAACTTTTGATTTTCACCAGTTCTCTTATTAGAATTTTGGCAAAACAATGATTCATCTACTTAATTTTCTTATACATTACTGTTCATTGTTCATCAGTCAGTCAAAGTCAAGAAATCAAGAGTCAAAGAAATGTACTTGCGATGCAATTGCATTTTTAGATCGAAATCCGTTGATTTTTTGTTCGATTTTTACGCAAGCATCTAGCTTGAAAAAAACAAAATTAGATTGAGGTTTAATGCAAGAAAATGTAATGGTGAAATTCGGTTCCATTTACCTAGTGCCATTCCGAATCGCAGTGAGATATATAAACGTCACTGACATAAATGTATAGTAATCGCTTAACTATCTATGTAAAAATTACCAACCCCCAAATAAAACAAAAATCAACAGTGTTTTTTTTATGAGTAGAGAAATCTGCTGAGCACCTTAGAAGATACGGTACTATCAGACACCTGAGAAGACAACTCAGGAGGGAGTGGCGTTTGGTATCCCGACCCCCCTTACGGGGCGTGAGGATCCGAACCCACTAAAACCCTACTCGAGTCTCCAGCCTCCATCCCCCTCTGGCACCACCTTATCGGTATTACTTCAGGGAGGGGCTATTGTGCTTAACGCACCCTGTTAGATAACTTCTAGACTATGGTAGTTAGTCTATTTATTCGCCGTTGATCGGCTCTCCTGCGATTTTGTAGCTCAAGTACAATCTGGGCAGCTGCTGCATTGACCGCTCCCCAGACGTTCGAGCTGGAATACATCCTTTGGACTAAGTTATCCGGAGTAGTGTCCTGTCCGCTCACTTCCATCATGTTGCTTCCCGCATCCGCGAAATGAGGGCATTCGGGACATGCGGGGGACTCCGCATGCCCAAACTTGTGCAGATACTGTCTGAAACAACCATGCCCTGACAGAATCTGTGTAAGGTGGAAGTTGACTTCGCCGTGGCGTCTGTTGACCCACCCGGATAGTTCCGGGATAAGTCGATGTGTCCACCGACCTTTTGTGGTATTAGACCATGCCCGCTGCCATGTGGTCATCGAGGCCGATCTTGTGGTACTCCGTATGCCTCTAGTTCCACGTTGGTTGAAGCTCTCTACGTCCTCGCTGATGATGATGCCAATAGGCATCATATCCGCTAAGACGCAGATTGCGTCATGTGAAACTGTGCGATACGCACTCGCCACTCTCAAGCACATTAGACGATAGGTGCTTTCCAGCTTGGCTTGGCTTGGCAGATAGCTTTTGGTACCTAACGCCGAGAAGGCACAAATTCTCCATACAATTGAGAGAAACGTGCCGCTCGAGCCAAAAATGCTGATAACGCCGATGACCATGCCGGTCCGCCATACCTGAGTATGGACTGGACCACGTTGGCTAAGAGCCTTCGCCTGCTGCCATATACCACAGAGCCATTAGACATCATACGAAACAATGCCGAAATAGCTGTGGAAGCCATAGGCATGGTCGATGTAGCTCCCGAACTTGAGCTTGTCGTCGACCATGACTCCCAGGAGTTTTAAGGACCGCGTTGACGAAATAGTGCAGTCCTCGACGCTGATATTTGCTTGCTGTACCGACTTGCGGTTGTTCACCACGATAACCTCCGTTTTATGATGCGCTAGCTCCAATTTCCTGGATCGCATCCAATCTTCAACAATGCTTATAGAGTGGGCAGCCGTCAATTCAACCTCTCTGATAGATTCACCGTAGACTTCCAAAGTGATGTCGTCCGCATAGCCGATTATCACCACCCCTACCGGGAGCTTTAGGTTCAACACCTCGTCATACATGACTTTCCACAACACCGGGCCCAGTATGGAACCTTATGGAACCCCTGCGGTGATTGGAACGCACTTCTGACCCTCCTCCGTGTTGTAGCATAGCACACGATTCTGGAATCCTGTACAGCGACACCGGCACTTGGACTTTCCGAAGCGAGTTGGCTATGGAGTCCCAGCTAGCGCTATTAAACGCATTTCTCACATCAAGTGTGACAACTGCGCAATAGCGGATACCTGTCCTCTTGCGCTGGATTGCCACCTCGGCTGTCTTAGTGACAGACAAGATGGCAAAAAGCCAAAGCCTGGGTGATAATTCCGTTATCGGAATTTGACCTTCTGTTTTTATACGACAGACTTCGCAACCAGCTGTTAGAATACAGGACAGTGCGGGGTCAGTGCTACGATCCTTTTGACTCTAACCACCTCTCCCAGCCGAGATTCGAACATTCGACGACTGGCTTATTAGACCAGCGTCTTACCTCGAGGCCAACTGGGAGGCGACAAGATGGCATCCACCGTAGATTTGCCTTTTCGGATGCCAAAGTGGTTCCTTGACAGACCGTTTGTATCCTCCGTGTACTGTACGAGTCTGTTAAGGATAACTCTCTACAGCACCTTGCCAGCAGTATCGAGCAGACAGATCTGCCTATATGACGAGGGGACATCCGGAGGTTTTCCCGGCTTCGGCAACAGCACAAGGTTCTGTTGCTTCCATCTGTCCGGAATGTGACCAGCTTCCAGGCATCTACTTATAACTGCCCCGAATAACTCGGGAGCCTCTAACATAGCCGCTTTAATGACCATATTCGGGATTCCGTCTGGCCCCGGTGCCTTGCTCACCTTTAGGGATTTTGCGATCTCAATGAGTTCCTCGTTCGTAACCGTCACTTCTCCCCCGACCTCTAGATTGCCGTTGCCCACGTTACTTTGGATATTCGGCTGGTAGGCCGACCATCCTACGCTATGGTCTGAGATACTGGTACGTCAGCCGTGGGACGACTTAGCGGCCTGGAGCCAGGGCCTTGGCTTGTGGTGCAGAAAGAGGCCCTCGATGATCCGCTCCAGCATCTCTGGCGATTGCTCTGAGTGCGCCATCACGCCCTTGGTCTTTGCCATTACGACCCTGTAGGCATCACCCCACGGGTTCGCATTGGCACCCCAAGTAACCGCTAAGCACTAAACATTAATCCATTAACAACATTGTATTTAAATAAAGAACTCTGATTAAAAGTTTATTTCGCATTATACACCTCTGTAGAACTCATATATGTAATGTTAAAAAGGCGAAATAGCGGGTTATTAAAATGCTATGCCACAAGCATTTCATAAACATTATGAGTGTTTATTTAAAGTTTCATCAAAACGTCATTTTGTCTACTTTATCGACGTATCGAAAAAATATTGACGGCATGTCGTTCGCTTGTCAAAACTAAAAATAGAACTCGGTTGGTGTCTTGAAGACGAAAAAATATTTTTCTCGCATTTATTTTTAAAGTAGATGAATTACTTTTGCTGCTTCTCAAGGGGAAGAATTTATTTGAAGGAGGACATTTTTTTGAAATTCTTATTATAAATGTTACCTCTCCTATAGGACTGGGCCTCGAACCTGGGTTAAGTGTCATGTAGCATTATTCATTTTCCTTGCACATTTGCTACCTCAACCACCTTACTGATATACAGTAGTTTGGCACTAGGTATGCTGAATTATTCTCAATATGCGGTTTTCGGTTAATGCTTATGGTTACTTGGATTAGCACATAACCTTTCAAAGCAGGCTCGGTTACCAGTTTTTTTCCCACTCTTAAGCGCTGAGCGTGCAGCAGCAAGTGCTACTCGATATTCCGAACGAGCTCTTTGCATAATTCTCCTCGCATGAAAGCACGCTCCGCGTAGTTCCGCAATTTCATCTGTCCGCCAGTAAGCCGGTGACCTGCCATACCTAGGTCGACCTTTCCTAGACATGGTAGCGTCACATGATGCGTTTGGATCGGGCATACCACGATCACCGCACTCTCTTCGGATCGCTTCCACAAATACTTCGGGATCGAAGTATGATGTCTTCCATCCACGGGTAGTTGGAATGTCGGCTTTACTCGCCGCCTGCCGCCTCGTTATCTGACCGACACCATAGCGGACCGCCTGATGGTCACAGTGAGTGTAGCCTTTGTCTACCCTCCAGTCTCCTATCAGACCAGGACTGCCGAATGTCACGTCGATTATAGACTCCGCACCGTTCCTACTGAAGGTACTTGTGGTGCCGACATTGGCCAGATCTACGTTGAGTTTTGCCAGAGCTTCAAGCAGAATCCGACCCCCATGGTTCGTGCGACGACTTCCTCAGTCTACCGCCCAAGCGTTAAAGTCGCCGGCCACAACCAACGGCCTTAGACCAGTCAGCACAACTGATACTCGGTCTACCATTCGCGTAAACTGCTCGATAGACCAACTCGGCGGAGCATAACAACTGCAGTAGAACACTCCACCCACTTTGGCAACCGCAAATCCCTCATCTGCGGTTGACACAACCTCTTGAACTGGGAACCTGCTTGTCGTCCATATAGCCGCCGTCCCGGACCTATCAGACACCCAGTTACCGTTCCCGGCAGGGATGCGGTATGAGTCCGAGATGATTGCAATGTCCGTCAACGACTCAGTAACTGCTTGGTACAATAGCTGCTGGGCCGCGTAGTAGTGATTCAAGTTCAGTTGCGTTACCTGCACTACGCCCGTGTTTTAGTCGCCGGCGCGCCTGCCCGGCATTTCGGACCTCCTGTTGCGTGCTTAGCGTCCCTTTGGCCGGTACATATCAGGCACTTGGGTGGCGCAGTACAGTTCCTCGCTATATGGCCCGTACCGCCACATCTCCTACGCAAGTGGCTTCGGTCTGGCCCCTTACAGCTCCAGGACCTGTGCCCTCTCTCAAAGCACCGGAAGCAGGCCTCCAGCTGCTGGAACACGCTCGGTTGCATACGGACCATCCCACCTTCAGCTTAGCCATTTTCAGGGCTGCATTTCCGTCTACCAGTGGAAGTCTTATAGTTGCTACCTGGGTTCCCGCCGGTCCTTTGCGCAGACGAACTGCCTCGGTAATCACCACCACGTTACGTTGGTCCTTGAGAGCTCGTGCTAGTTCGTCCGCTTGAGTGATCTCATCCATGTTTTTAAGCTGGAGAGTCATCTCGGGCGTTAGTGCGCGGATTTGTACGCTATCGTCAAGGACCTTTTCTGCCAGCACTTTGCAATCAAAACCCTTTTCAGACATAAACATTTTAGACATAAACATAAACATAAACATAAACATAAACATAAACATAAACATAAACATAAACATAAACATAAACATAAACATAAACATAAACATAAACATAAACATAAACATAAACATAAACATAAACATAAACATAAACATAAACATAAACATAAACATAAACATAAACATAAACATAAACATAAACATAAACATAAACATAAACATAAACATAAACATAAACATAAACATAAACATAAACATAAACATAAACATAAACATAAACATAAACATAAACATAAACATAAACATAAACATAAACATAAACATAAACATAAACATAAACATAAACATAAACATAAACATAAACATAAACATAAACATAAACATAAACATAAACATAAACATAAACATAAACATAAACATAAACATAAACATAAACATAAACATAAACATAAACATAAACATAAACATAAACATAAACATAAACATAAACATAAACATAAACATAAACATAAACATAAACATAAACATAAACATAAACATAAACATAAACATAAACATAAACATAAACATAAACATAAACATAAACATAAACATAAACATAAACATAAACATAAACATAAACATAAACATAAACATAAACATAAACATAAACATAAACATAAACATAAACATAAACATAAACATAAACATAAACATAAACATAAACATAAACATAAACATAAACAAATACCCGTATTTTTCACCCTCTTATTTTCTTTAGCTTATATCTCCGGAAATATGTATTAGATTTAGAAAGACACTACACTGAAGTCTTTTTTTACACGGTTTATTTTTACAATTTTTGAATTAACGCGGTTTTTTATGACGATTTTTGAATTAACACGGTTTTTATGATGATTTTTGAATTAACGCGGTTTTTACATGATTTTTCGAAATAACATGGTTTTTTTAAACGGTTTTTTTACACGGAACGTATTCCCCGTGTAAAAAAGACTTGAGTGTATTTCACATTTTTAAAAGAAATTACCCAAGGAATTCTAAAAGGATATAATTTTTGAGCACCAGTGCTGCCAAGTATTTTTTAATTCGATTTGAAAACTAAATTTACATTTTTCTCTCAAAATTACCTAAAGTAAAGTTTTTTGAAGCAGTGAGTCTTTATGCAATATAAAAATACTTTGCCATATCGTGGAAGCATATTTTCTACAGTACAGTATATAATAAAGTATTCCTTAAGAGTGTTGCCAATTTTTCAGTTTTCTGCATTAGTTACATTAATTAAGGGAATATTAGCCTCATAGCAACAATGAACAATAAAGGTAAGAACTCATGTATATCAGCGAGATAAAAAAACATCTTACAATGCTAAGATCAAACATTTAAAGTATATTTTATGCCTTTTTGAAGTAATGTTATCTCAATTAGTATTATCAATCAGCTAAAAACCTGGCGCCACTGTTGCGAAAAACTGTTACGAAAAACTGTTACGAAAAACTTTATTATGTTCACAATATGGCAAAGTAGTTTTGCACTGCATAGAGATTCACTGCTTCAAGAAAAAGTACTTTTGCTCTTTGTTTTAAGTAAAACATGGCGGATTTCTTGCTTTAAAACGTTATGTCTCGGGATCGGCGAAGACTACCTCGGGACGATGAGTGATTCTTTTGTAAAAAAATGCGAAACACGACGAAAACTGAAATGTAGATGAGAGAAAAATGTACATTTAGATTTCAAATCGAGTTAAAAATATTTGGCAGCATTCCTTGGATAATTTCCTTTGAAAATGTGAAAATAGCGTCTTTCTAAACCTAATATTTCCGGAGATATAAGCAAAAGAAAAGAAAAAAGGGTTTGACAAAAACGGGTATTTTCCTTCAAAATGGAGGTGCTCTCATCAATCGAGAGAATGTCCAACCAGCGCTAAATTTTAGATTTTTACTTTTTGACCGAAAACGAACAATCTGGCAAAGTTTGGTTCAAATGCATGAGGGTCTTACATGTGACTCGGACACTTGACGTGGAATGACCCATATATTTAAAACAGTGTAAACAATATATTCGATGATCGTCATAAATAAATCGAATAGAGACTATCGAATACTAAGAATTTTTCCTTAACAGCCAACAAGTAACAATGATAAGTTGGAATTACGTCAACAATTCGAAAATTATACAACCCCGCTGTTAGGGACGCTGTTTCCATAATGCTCATTTCGTGACAAACTCAACCTAAATGAACTTCGTTAGGTTGATATTCATTTGCGAATGCCCTATTGGGAAAACTATTTCTTCTACAGTGGCACAATCATACGTTCCTACCCGTCGTTGGCTGTTTGCAGCAGAAATTGCTGCTAGAGAGAAACTACACATTTTGCACATTGATCTGGGATTACCGGCACGTTAACTGACTAGAACAACTAAATTCTTTTTACGAAAGAAACGGTAAGGTGCTTTGAAATGGTATCTCTCGGTACGATGAATGCTCTAGCGATAGGACTATATTGAATGTCATAGGTACTATTTTAATTATGTTGAATGAAGTAACCAATGCGCCTCGACAGCAAATATCAAAGCAATTAAGAATACCTACTAACCTTCACGAATATTATCAAGTGGTATTCAATTATGGATCATATTATCTTGTGTCTTTAGAAACTATAAAACATACCATAACAAAGTACTTAATTTGTTTTCAAAACAAATACTTTGTATTTGTGTTTTCCAAAACAATTTTTGGAAACGTAATTACTACCGGGGAACGAATACATTCTAAAGCTGTTACATATCATCTCAGAAATCAACTGAGCAGCTTACAATTTCCAGCGGAGATGCTTTTATACCAGAGTTAATTGGTACATCCTTTATCGATTACGTCATATTCTATGGCATCGCATACCAAAACATAAGAAGAATTAAAATTGCATTGATCTGCTGCTCTTTACAAACCTAAAATAATAATGAGAGAAAATTTACGATCTTCGATTAATTAGGTAACTAGGTATATAATCATTTCCACAATTTCTAGTATACAACATTTGAACTATTTTTGGAGAGAATGTACATACATAAAACTGGTTTTGAAGATAAAAGTGCAGTTTTTATAATTATAAATTTTGTCACTTTACATATAAATGATATTTACAAAAATTTTGCATCTTGCATTTTTTACAAGTCCTTGAAAACTTTACATTTATGCTGTTTTTTTGTTATTCTGTAAATTAATGCGTGTTTCCACGGTAGGCTAGCTTCACGTAAGAACGAGTTTACCGTACGTATAATACTAATGAGTACAATCACAATACAACGCAACCCCAACTGCGAGAATGGTGAAACCTCCGTTCATTTTTGCCTTTCTACTATATAAATATATAGTATAAAGGTATAGAAATCACTCGGAAAACCGGAAATGGGAAGAAGGTCCTGCGGGCCAAATGTCATATACCATTCGACTCAGTTTCGAAAACTGAACATTTTGTGTGTGTGTGTGTGTGTGTGTGTGTGTGTGTGTGTGTGTGTGTGTGTGTGTGTGTGTGTGTGTGTGTGTGTGTGTGTGTGTGTGTGTGTGTGTGTGTGTGTGTGTGTGTGTGTGTGTGTGTGTGTGTGTGTGTGTGTGTGTGTGTGTGTGTGTGTGTGTGTGTGTGTGCGCGCGTGTGTGTGTGCGCGTGTGTGTGTGTGCGTGTTTGTGTGTGTGTGTGTGTGTGTGTGTGTGTGTGTGTGTGTGTGTGTGTGTGTGTGTGTGTGTGTGTGTGTGTGTGTGTGTGTGTGTGTGTGTGTGTGTGTGTGTGTGTGTGTGTGTGTGTGTGTGTGTGTGTGTGTGTGTGTGTGTGTGTGTGTGTGTGTGTGTGTGTGTGTGTGTGTGTGTGTGTGTGTGTGTGTGTGTGTGTGTGTGTGTGTGTGTGTGTGTGTGTGTGTGTGTGTGTGTGCGTGTGTGTGTGTGTGTGTGTGCGTGTGTGTGTGCGTGTGTGTGCGTGCGCGTGTGTGTATGCGACGCTTTTAATCTCACTCACTTTTCTCGGAGATGGCTTGACCGATTTTGATGTTCTTAGTGTCAAATGGAAGGTCTAGGTGTCCCATAGGTCGCTATTGAATTTCATACTGATCGGACTTTTAGTTCAAAAGTTATGTATAAAAATACAAAAAATATGGGACTTCATTATCTCATAGGTCCCTTAACTGATTTGAACAAAATTGATTGCATATGAAAGGGGAGCCTTTCAAAACCTTAACTTCCAAATTTCATGATGAATGGGCTTGTGGTTTGAAAGTTACATAAAGAAATGTGTTAAAAAAGTATTTAAAGCATATTTTTGTTACCGTCAACCGGGAAGGAGGTATAGTGCGTCTCGGCACTATGAGATGGCAGCCCCATCGCGAGACTCGGTAGTGTTGCCCCAGTACGGCTACACACCTAAATTAAACTTAACTAACAACATTCAAGCATATTCGGAGCGGAATATTCGGCATCGACCTAGGCGACGAAATAAGGACGACGAATGGAGACTCGGGACTTGGAACTGCAGATCGCTAAATTTCGCAGGTTGCGAGCGGGTGCTGATTGAACAGCTGGAACCCCGCAAACTCGGCATCGTAGCTCTGCAGGAAATCTGTCGCAAAGGAGAGAAGGTATGGAAGATCCGTGGCGGAAAGGCCCAGTTTTACCAGAGCGGTGGCGCTACCAACGAACTGGGAACGGGCTTTGTAGTGCTGGGCGGAATGCAGGATCGCGTGATAGATTGGAAGGCGATCAACGAGAGAATGTGTGCATTGAGGATAAAGGGCCGTTTCTTCAATTATAGCATCATTAACGTGCACTGCCCGCACGAAGGTAGACCCGACGATGAGAAAGAAGCGTTCTACGCGAGGCTGGGGGCTACGTACGACAGCTGCTCGTCACGGGACATCAAGATCGTCATCGGGGATATGAACGCCCAGGTCGGTAGGGAAGAAATGTATAGACCGGTGGTAGGACCCCATAGCCTGCACACCAACACAAACGATAACGGCCAACGATGTATAAACTTCGCAGCTTCCCGAAGCCTGGTGATCCGAAGTACCTTTTTCCCGCGCAAGGATATCCACAAAGCCACCTGGAGATCACCTGACCAACGTACAATGAACCAAATTGACCACGTTCTCATAGAGGGCCGGTTCTTCTCTAACATCACGAACGTACGCTCCCGTCGGGGTGCGGATATTGATTCTGACCATTACCTAGTAGCAGTACATGTGCGCTCAAAGCTGTCCACCGTATACCGGACACGTCAAAGCCGCCCTCCTCGGCTGAACATCAGGCAGCTAGATAACCCACAAGCTGCCGAGAACTACGCGCGAGTACTGAATGAGGCACTGCCTTCTTCCGAGGAGTTAGGTGCTTCAAACCTCGAAGACGGTTGGGGCAGAATACGCTCGGCCATCGGAGAGGCCGCTACCGCGGCACTAGGTATTGAGCCTCGAAGTACACAAAATGATTGGTTTGATGGGGAATGCCAACAAGCGGTGGAGGAGAAAAAAAACGCTTGGAAAAATTATCTAAGTATTGCCACTAGAGAGAACCTGGCCAAGTACCGACGAGCTAGGAACCAGTTGACCACGATCCTGAGGAGAAAAAAGCGCCAAAAGGAGGACAGAGATTGTGAAGAATTAGAACAACTATTCCGAGCTAATGACACGCGCAAGTTTTATGAGAAGGTGAACCAAACTCGGAAGGGCTACACACCGAAACCTGACATGTGTAGGGACGAGGGAGGGAATCTAATTACAAACGAGCGCGAGGTGGTCGACAGGTGGAAGCAGTTCTTCGATGAACACCTCAATGGCGAAGTCGCAGAAGGAGGCGGAACGGAAATTAACCTAGGAGCGCCCATGGAAGATAGTGATGTCCTAGCACCTGATCTCCAAGAAGTCAAACGAGAAATCAGGTTGCTGAAGGCCAATAAAGCCGCTGGAAAGGACCGCCTACCGGCAGAGCTTTATAAACATGGCGGGGAAACGCTAGCAAAGGCTCTACACTGGGTTATTTCGAGGATTTGGGAGGAGGAAAAGCTACCGGAGGAATGGATGGAAGGTGTGGTTTGTCCCATCTACAAAAAGGGTGATCGGCTAGACTGCTGCAACTATCGTGGTATTACGCTGGTAAACGCCGCCTACAAGGTACTCTCCCAGATCCTGTTACGCCGGCTATCACCGATAGCACAAGGTTTCGTAGGGAATTATCAGGCGGGTTTCATGGGGGCTCGCGCAACTACGGACCAAATGTTTACTATCCGACAGATCTTGCAGAAATGTCGGGAGTACAACGTGCCCACGCATCACATCTTTATCGATTTCAAAGCAGCATACGATACAGTCGATCGAGACAAGCTATGGCAGATAATGCACGAATACGGTTTTCCGGACAAACTGACGCGACTGATCAGAGCTACATTGGATCGAGTGATGTGTTTCGTACGCATCTCTGGGACACTCTCGAGTCCCTTCGAGACGCGACGAGGGTTGAGACAAGGTGACGGTCTATCCTGCATGCTGTTCAACATCGCTCTTGAGGGGGTGATCCGACGAGCGGGCATTGAAACGAGAGGCACGATTTTTACCAAGAGTAGCCAACTTCTAGGCTTTGCAGATGACTTCGATATCATAGCCAGGAACTTTGCGACGGCGGAGGCAATCTACGCCAGACTGAAAGCGGAGTCTAGGAGAATTGGGCTAAAAATAAATGCGTCGAAGACCAAATACATGAAAGGAAGAGGCTCAAAGGAAACAAATGCGCGCCTCCCACGGACGGTAACCGTTGACGGCGACGAACTAGAAGTGGTAGAAGAGTTCGTGTATTTGGGATCGCTGGTGACCGCGGACAACAAGGACAACAACTAGTAAGGAGATCCAGCGGCGCATCCAAGCGGGAAATCGGGCCTACTTTGCCCTTCGTAAAACGCTACGATCAGGAAGCATACGCCGCCGCACGAAGCTAACAATGTACAAAAACATTATTAGACCGGTAGTTCTTTATGGACTTGAAGCCGTGACGCTGCTTACGGAGGACATACGCGCCCTTGCCGTGTTTGAGCGGAAAGTGCTGCGGACGATATTTGGCGGAGTACAAACTGAAAGCGGAGAGTGGCGAAGGCGTATGAATCACGAGCTACAGGCACTGCTTGGGGAGACTCCCATCGTACATCTAGCGAAAGTTAGCAGGCTATGGTGGGCCGGACACGTCGTAAGGATGCCGGACGACAGTGCGACGAAAACGGTCCTCTTCAACAACCCCACCGGCACCAGGAACAGGGGGGCCCAACGTGCACGATGGCTCGACCAGGTCAAAAGCGATTTGCGACTTCTGAGACGACTAGGAAATTGGCGACGAGTGGCCCAAGACCGAGTTGAATGGAGACGAGTGCTTGAAACAGCACGAGCCACCCCGGCTCTATGCTGCTGAAGAAGAAGAAGAAGTAGAGATGGTTTAGTTACAATGAAACCTAATTACTAATTACTGGAAGTGCACAAACTTTGGCACAATCGCACCCCTTCTAGGGGGTGACATTGTGCCAAAAACATAAAGTTAGGCTAAAAATCTAAACAGTGAACATTAGCATGTTTATAAACAATACACATAAATATCAGTATGAAGTAGTTCATATGGGGCCGTCCAAGAACTAAGTGGACTATTAGGGGCAGGGGGTCGGCCAAAAACAACGCATCATACAAAAAGTATGAACGAAAATAACCCGGAGTGGTCTGAAATAACTAAAAATGAGTTCGTAGTCAATGGACAGCCTTTATATAGCCAGTAGCGTTTCTAGGGTTAACAAGGGGGAATTATATGAAGCGGTGTATCCTAAGGGGGCATACCTATTTGATCATTTAACAAAAGTAACCATTACTTCGCTCGAGAACCCGCGGCCGCAGAACATGTGGCCTATCCCATCCCCCTCCCCCGTCTTAAAAACTGGCAGTTTATGCACGGTATAATATATTCATCTTATATACACTCTAATATTATTCAAAGTATCTGAAATTTTCAGAAAAAAAAGAAAAATTAGTTTAAATTATTTAGCAGACCTATAATGCTGTTTGCTCCAAAATGGATGATGCAATCTAATCTGTCAAAATATTGTGCTCAATAGTAAAGAATGTGAGTGTACTGGTGTATACTGACGTACTTTTGTTGTGTAAGTGAAATCCACAAATTGGATCGCTCGTTATGGCTTGGCACAATCTCACCCCCGTGAAGCTCGAAAAGTACAAAGTTTCGAAAAATATTATTTTCGTAATCAAAACTTATCCAACGCATAATAACCTTTCAATACATTGTAAATGATTAGTTTATATACCTTCAAATTTATCTATATTCCATATTTTGCTAATATTATCTATATTCCATTCTAAGTTATGAATAAATATGTTATGTTCATCATCATGTTGAATTTAGGTCACCAGTTTCTATAGATATTATAAATTTTCACAAATAAACATTTTTGATTTTTGGCCCAATCTCACCCCCGTGGCACAATCTCACCCCGGATGGCGGTACCTATATAAGTATTAATTTAATGGGAAATACTTAAGCACTGTATATTAAAACTTTCAAAACGTGCAATGCCAAAATATATCAATGAAGGGTCGATTGTATATAATGTATTTATGTATGTATGTATGTATGTATCTATGTATGTTTTTTTTTTTTTTTTTTTTTTTTTTTTTTTTAACGAGTAGGGAAATCTGCTATCAGACACCTGAAAAGACAGCTCAGGGAGTGGGGTTTGGTATCCCGGAAGATCGTGGATCGTGGATCCAGACCCACTAAAACCCTACTCGATTCTCCAGCCTCAATCCCCCCTGGAACCACCTTATCGGTATTACTTCAGGGAGGGGCTATTGTGCTTAACGCACGCTCTTAGATAACTACTGGACTATGGTAGTTAGGCTGTTTATTCGCCGTTGATCGGCTTTCCAACGATTTTGTAGCTCAAGTACGATCTGGGTAGCAGCCGCATTGACCGCACCCCAGACGTCCGAGCTAGAACACATCCTTTGGACTAAGTTATCCGGAGTAGTGTCCTGTCCGCTAACTGCCATCATGTTGCTTCTCACGCCCTCGAAACGAGGGCATATGAAGAAAGCATGTTCTGCAGTTTCCTCAACGTCCGCGCATTCAGGACACTCGGGGGACTCCGCATGCCCAAATTTGTGCAGATACTGTCTAAAACAACCATGCCCTGACAGAATCTGTGTCAGGTGGAAGTTGACTTCGCCATGACGCCTGTTGACCCATCCGGATAGTTCCGGGATAAGTCTATGTGTCCACCGGCCTTTTGTGGAATCAGACCATGCCCGCTGCCATGTGATCATCGAGGCCGATCTTGTGGTACTCCGTATGCCACTAGTTCCACGTTGGTTGAAGCACTCTACGTCCTCGCTGATGATGATACCAATAGGCATCATACCCGCTAAGACGCAGATTGCGTCATGTGAAACTGTGCGGTACGCACTCGCCACTCTTAAGCACATGAGACGATAGGTGCTTTCCAGCTTGGCTAGATAGCTTTTGGTACCTAACGCCGATGACCACACCGGCCCGCCATACCTGAGTATGAACTGGACCACGTTGGCTAAAAGCCTTCGCTTGCTGCCATATACCACAGAGCTATTAGACATCATACGAGACAATGCCGAAATAGCTGTGGAAGCCTTCTTGCAGGCATAGTCGACGTGGCTCCCGAACTTGAGCTTGTCGTCGACCATGACTCCAAGGAGTTTTAAGAACCGCGTTGACGAAATAGTGCAGTCCCCGACACTGATATTTGCTTGCTGCACCGACTTGCGGTTGTTAACCACGATAACCTCCGTTTTTTGATGCGCTAGGTCCAGTTTCCTGGATCGCATCCAATCTTCAACAATGCTTATAGAGTGAGCAGCCGTCAACTCAACCTCTCTGATAGATTCACCGTAGACTTCCAAGGTGATATCGTCCGCAAAGCCGACAATCGCCACCCCTACCGGAAACTTTAGCTTCAACACCTCGTCATACATGACGTTCCACAACACCGGGCCCAGTATGGAACCTTGCGGAACCCCTGAGGTGATTGGAACGCATTTCTGACCATCCTCCGTGTTGTAGCATAGCACACGATTCTGGAAATAATTTTCCAGAATTCTGTACAGCGACACCGGCACTTGGACGTTCCGAAGCGAGCTGGCTATGGAGTCCCAGCTGGCGCTATTAAACGCATTTCTCACGTCGAGCGTGACAACTGCGCAATAACGAATACCTGTCCTCTTGGGCTGGATTGCCACCTCGGCTGTCTTAGTGACAGACAAGATGGCATCCACCGTAGATTTGCCTTTTCGGAAGCCGAATTGGTTCCTTGACAGACCGTTTGTACCCTCCGTGTACTGTACGAGTCTGTTAAGGATAACCCTCTCCAGCACCTTGCCGGCAGTATCGAGTAGACAGATCGGCCTATATGACGAGGGGACACCCGGAGGTTTTCCCGGCTTCGGCAATAGGCCCAGGTTCTGTCGCTTCCATCTGTCCGGGAAGTGGCCAGCTTCCAGGCATCTATTCATTACTGCCCCGAATAATTCGGGAGCCTCTAAAATAGCCGCTTTAATGGCCATATTCGGGATACCGTCTGGCCCCGGTGCCTTGCTCACCTTTAGGGATTTAGCGATATCAATGAGTTCCTCGTTCGTAACCGTCACTTCCTCCCCGACCTCCAAACCGCCGTCGCCCACGTTACTTTGGATGTTCGGCTGGGAGGCCGACCATCCTACGCTATGGTCTGAGATACTGGAACGTCGGCCGTGGGACGACTCAGCGGCCTGGGGCCAGGGCCTTGGCTCGTGGCGCGGAAAGAGGCCCTCGATGATCCGCTCCAGCATCTCTGGCGATTGCTCAGCGGGCGCCATCACACCCTTGGTCTTTGCCATTACGACTCTGTAGGCATCACCCCACGGGTTCGCATTGGCACTAGCACATAACCTTTCAAAGCAGTCTCGTTTACTAGCTTTTATCCCGCTCTTAAGCGCTGCGCGTGCAGCAACGAGTGCTACTCGACATTCAGCCCTGCTTTCATCCGAACGAGCTCTTTGCATAATTCTCCTCGCACGAAAGCACGCTCCGCGGAGTTCCGCAATTTCATCTGTCCACCAGTAAGCCGGTGACCTGCCATACCTAGGACGACCTTTCCTAGGCATGGTAGCGTCACATGCTCGCGACAGTACCTCAACCAAATGATCAGCGTTCGGATCGGGCATACCGCGATCACCGCACTCTCTCCGGATCGCTTCCACAAATACTTCGGGATCGAAGTATGATGTCTTCCATCCACGGGTGGTTGGAGTGTTGGCCCTACTCGCCGCCTGCCGCCTCGTTATCTGACCGACACCATAGCGGACCGCCTGGTGGTCACTGTGAGTGTAGCCATTATCTACCCGCCAGTCTCCTATCAGACCAGGACTGCCAAAAGTCACGTCGATGATAGACTCCGCACCGTTCCTACTGAAGGTACTTGTGTTGCCGACGTTGACCAGATCTACGTTAAGCTTTGCCAGAGCTTCAAGCAGAATCCGACCCCTATGGTTCGTGCGACGACTTCCCCACTCTACCGCCCAAGCGTTAAAGTCGCCCGCCACAACCACCGGCCTTAAACCAGTCAGCACAACTGATACTCGGTCTACCATCCGCGTAAACTGCTCGATAGACCAACTCGGCGGAGCATAACAACTGCAGTAGAACACTCCACCCACTTTGGCAACCGCAAATCCCTCGTCTGCAGTTGACACAACCTCCTGAACTGGGAACCTGCTTGTTGTCCATATAGCCGCCGTCGCAGACCTATCCGAGACCCAGTTGCCGTTTCCGGCAGGGACGCGATATGGATCCGAGACTATGGCAATGTCCATTGCTGACTCAGAAACTGCTTGGTGTAACAGCTGCTGAGCAGTGCTGCAGTGGTTCAGGTTGAGTTGTGTCACTTGCACTATGAACGTGGTTTAGTCGCCGGCGCACCGGCCGGGCACCTTGGACCTCCCGTTACGTGCTTTGCGTCCCGTTTACCGGTGCAGATCAGGCACTTAGGAGGCTCCGCGCAGTCCTTTGCTTTATGGCCAGCACTGCCACATCTCCTGCACAACTGGCTCCTATCTGGCCCCTTGCAGTTCCAGGCTTTATGTCCGTGCTCGAAACACCGGAAGCAAGCTTCCGACTGCTTGGACACGCTCAGTGGGCATACCGACCACCCCACTTTTAGCCTAGCAGCTTTCAGGGCTTTGTTTCCGTCAATCAGCGGAAGTCGTATGGTGGCTACCTGGGTCCCGGCCGGACCCTTGCGTAGGCGAACCGCCTCGGTTGCCACCACCCCTCCACTTTGCTCTTTGAGAGCTTGTACGACCTCACGCACTTCGGTGATCTCGTCCAGGTTCTTAAGCTGGAGAGTCACTTCTGGTGTGAGAGCACGTACCTTCACTCCGTCCCCGAGCACTCCTTCCGCTATTGGCTTGTATGCGGAACTCTTCTTTGTGGCGTCCTTCTTTAACTCGAGGATCATATCGCCCGTGCGTGAGCGGCGGATGCTCCGTACGTCCGCGCCCAGATCCTTGAGTAGGGCGTCTCCTCTCATGGCCTTCAGAACCTCCGAGTATTTCGACCCGTCGGTTTTCAGGATAAGAGCGTCGCCCTTCTTCGCTCGCTTTCTTGCCGGTTTAGGTGGAGCAGTTTTTTTACTGGAGCCTCCTCCGCCTTTTCTCTTGGCCCTAACCTCGGTCCACGGGCCACCTGTCTTGGAGCTTCCCGCTGGTTCATCGGTTAGCTCTGCCAACCCGCTAGCCTGAGGGCTTTTACCGATCAGGCGTTTTTTCGGTCCGCCAGGGGTGCTATCCCCCGGGGACTGTCTCGGGCGCTTAGCGGATGCCTTACCGCTGCTGGTAGCGCCTTCCGTAGCCTCCTGGGCCGCGTTACGACACTCCGTCAACGGGCAAGCGTCCGTTTGTACTGCCTTCGACGCCTTCACGGTCACCTTCTTAGCCTCTCCTGCACGCGCCACGAGGTCGTTGTGCGTTTTGGTCGCTGCATTCAAGGTTCTCCGAAGCATGAGCAAGCTCTGCTTCAGGTCCTTGGAGAAATTGCCGCGACCTGACGTAAACTCGATTATTACATCGAGCTGCTGTGACGCTGCTACCACTTTAGGTACAGCGTCTCTATTTTTCTCCATCGCCCTGATAAGCGCTGGGCCGTTCATCGCTGTGTCCGGCGTGGTAGGCATACCGTTGGCTTTGCCACCCACACTAGCGCTCCTAGTTGCATCCTTCTCCACCCTTGGTGGAGAACGCTGGATGCCTCCTCTAGCGAACGGGTTTTCCACCGTATCCACACTTGTTATATTTTTGATTTTGTCTTCCATAAGAATCCCACGAGTTGAGGGGAAAGAAAAGTCCGCCACATCAGAGCCCCTCATGATGCGGTAAGGGCTGATTACTGTGGAGGGCGCTCTGGTACTCCACAGGCTCCGTTTGAGGCTGAGTATTTATAGAACCCCCCCCACCATTCATCCCTCGGCACGGGTCGCATGACACCTTGGATTAGGGGTTTATCCATTCATGTTTTTACTTTTAGCCATGGATAATAGCTATTAAAACCATCCTCCTTTGGGGGCTTTGGACCCTCTGCTCAGGTTCTCGGTATTTTCAGGTTCATCGCACATGCTTCTACCGAGATCCGTCATTTGCAGGCGGAGAGTTTACACTCAGCCTTCGCATGAGTGCCCCCTTCTCTGTCCGCATACGACCCTAGTTTCCACCGGTTGTCCGATTTACACTAAGGAGCGTATCCCGGATGGTACCACGAGGAGGTAGAGATAGGAGTTGCTAAATAAGAGGCTGTAGAACTTCGTGATAGTTCTGGAGCGCATTATTCAACCATTTACCATCCGTATCTATGTATGTATCTATGTATGTATGTATGTATGTATGTATGTTTGTATGTATGTATGTATGTATGTATGTATGTATGTATGTATGTATGTATGTATGTATGTATGTATGTATGTTTTTTTTTATATTGTTTATACAGGGAGAAAATCTTCATAGACAGCACCTTCACGGTGCCGAATAGGATTCACATGGTGCCAACATGCGCCTACCTACTAAAAACTATCCTGCTGCCCATTCCTGAACCCCTCCCGGAACTACCGTTAGGTTTTACTTCAGGAGGGAGGACGTGCCGAAGCACTCCGACTTGTCCGTTGGGTGTGTGAGTTCACACAACACCCTTGCCATTTCGTACCGCCACTACCCTTCACTTAGGGCCTGGGCTGCCCAATCAGCCCATTACTGACCCTAGCAAGCTATGTCAGGCCCTGTCGTTGCAAACGTTCTAGCCGTTGCAACTCCGTTATCACCGACGTTGCCGTCCTATCGACGGCACCCCATGCGCGCTGCTCAGCGCACATTCTCTGCACAATGTTATCGGCGTTGGTGTCTTCCCCAACGACCGCAAGCATCACCCGCCGAGTGGACGTAAACCGCGGGCAGTGAAAAATCACATGCTCGGCTACCGTGCAAACGGGGCAAAAGGGTGAATCTACCCGCCCGCGTGTATGTAGATACTTCTTAAAACATCCATGACCCGACAGAAACTGGGTAAGGAAAAAGTTTACCTCACCATGTCCTCTGCCGATCCAGGACGATATGTTCTGGATCCGCCTATGGGTCCACCTACCATGGTCGGTGCGATCCCATTCCGCCTGCCAACGCCTAATAGAGTCCAGCCTAACTCTGTCCCTAGCGCCCCTGACGTTCCTCTGCCTATGGCACTCGATATCCTCACCTAGGAATATGCATATTGGAATCATGGCTGCAATAACCCCAATCGCATCCAACGATATGGTACGGTAGCCGCACGCAACGCGCAATGCTAACAGCCTGAACACCTTGTTCAGACATGCCTGATTGCGCTTACTCTCCAAAGCCGGGGCCCACGCCGGTGCACCGTATCGTAGCACCGACATGGCAACGCTGGCCATCAGGCGTCTCTTACTGCTGCTAGGACCGTAGCCGTTCGGCATGATCTTAGACAGCGCAGTGACCGCCGTTGACGCTTTACCACAAGCATAATCCACATGGCTGGTGAAGTTCAGCCTGTTGTCTGTCATGACACCCAGGTACTTCACACTTCGTTTGGAGACAATCACCTGTCCCCCAACGATTATTTTTGCCTCTAGGGCCGACTTGCGGTTGCTGACCATCACCGCTTCCGTCTTATGGTGGGCCAATCGCAGATTGACGCCCGCCATCCAACCCTCTATTATGCTTATGGCGTCTGATGCCAGCATTTCCACCTCCTCCAGAAACTCGACTACCACCGTAAGGACGATATCATCGGCGAAGCCAGTGATATCGACCCCAGTGGGTAGTTCGAGCCTCAGCACCCCATCGTACATGGCATTCCAAAGCGTGGGGCCGAGAATCGAACCCTGTGGAACACCCGCTGTCACTTTGTACCTCTTCGCCCCGTCCGCCGTGTCGTACACTAGCGTCCGGTTCTCGAAGTAACTCTTAAGCAACCTGCATAGATGATCCGGTACCCTCATCCTATGCAGCGCTAACGCAATTGCACCCCAGTTAGCGCTGTTAAAGGCGTTTTTGACATCGATTGTGACTATGGCACAATACCTGTCGCCTCGCCTTTTCATAGGCTTCTCGGCCCTCTCCACCACGGACTTTATGGCATCTACAGTGGACTTCCCCTTACGGAAGCCAAACTGCGTGTTTGCCAGTCCGACATCACTTTCCGTCACAGGCGTTAGCCTGTTTAGGATTACCCGCTCTAGCAATTTGCCTAGCGTATCCAATAGGCAAATTGGCCTGTACGACGAAGGATCACCAGGCGATTTCCCCGGCTTTGGCAGCAGTACCAATCTTTTGACTTTCCATTTGTCTGGAAATTCGCATACCTCTAGGCAACTCAGAAGCGTCTCTCTAAACATATCGGGATATGCTTGGATCGCCACTTTGAGTGCCTCGTTCGGAATCCCGTCAGGGCCGGGCGCTTTCTTCGTTTTCAAACCCCTGGCAATTACGATGAGTTCCTCATTCGTGACCGGAGTGAGGACATCATTCGATTGACCGTACGGGGTCAGAGGCCACCAAACTAGATCGTGTTGCGGAAAGAGCCCTTCCACGATGACTTTCAGAGTTTGGGGGCAGGTTTCCTGCGGCGCAGATGTACCCTTCATCTTTTTCATTACCACCTGGTATGCACCTCCCCAGGGGTTTGAGTCCGCATCGAGACATAGCTCCTGGAAACAGGATTTCTTGCTACGCCTAACCTCCTTCTTAAGCGCCGACCTTGCCGCTCTAAGTTCTACTCCCCGAGCTTCAGCATCTGCATCGGTCCGGGCCCTCTGCGCTAGCCTTCTCGCTCTGTGGCACCTGGAACGGAGCTGGACAATGGTATCACTCCACCAGTATACCGAGCGACGACCGTTCATTGGCTGCCCCGTCCTAGGCATAGTGGTATCACATGCCCGTACTAGGACGTTGGTTAGCTCACGAGCACTCAGGTTCGAGCGGGTGCTCTCTGCACTGAGTGCTTCAACGAACAGGTCTTTGTCGAAGGAGTTCCCTTTCCACCTCCTCCCTGTCGATTTCACCCCACGTGGCCGTAGCGCCCGTCGTTCAATCGTGTACCGTATAGCTTTTTTTTTTTTTTTTTTTTAACGAGTAGGGAAATCTGCTATCAGACACCTGAAAAGACAGCTCAGGGTGTGGGGTTTGGTATCCCGTGAAGATCGTGGAGATCCAGACCCACTAAAACCCTACTCGAGTCTCCAGCCTCAATCCCCCCTGGAACCACCTTATCGGTATTACTTCAGGGATGGGCTATTGTGCTTAACGCACGCTCTTAGATAACTACTGGACTATGGTAGTTAGGCTGTTTATTCGCCGTTGATCGGCTTTCCAACGATTTTGTAGCTCAAGTACGATCTGGGTAGCAGCCGCATTGACCGCACCCCAGACGTCCGAGCTAGAACACATCCTTTGGACTAAGTTATCCGGAGTAGTGTCCTGTCCGCTAACTGCCATCATGTTGTACCGTATAGCTTGGTGATCGCTATGCGTGTACTCATCTGACACCCTCCAGCCCATGTTGGCAAGCAACGTTGGGCTGCAGAAGGTGATGTCGATGATTGATTGTTGTACCCCCCTACAAAAGGTACTGACGGATCCCACGTTAGCCAGACTTACATCCAGCTTGGACAGAGCTTCCAGCAAGCTTTGTCCCCTCGGAGTAGTGCACCTGCTACCCCATTCGACGGCCCAAGCATTGAAGTCTCCTCCAATGACAACGGGCTTGCGGCCCGTGAGTTCGTCGGTGAGCACGTCTGTCTAGCATCCGGTCAAACTGCTCCGGCGACCACCTAGGTGGAGCGTAGCAGCTACAGATGCAGACGCCATCGACCACCGCAATCGCAAACCCCTCTTGGTCGGACGACACCACCTCCTGGATCGGGTATCTACCCATCACGGCGATCGCTGCCATCCGACCCTTGTCGATTACCCAGTTAGTGCCGCCACGGGGGACCCGGTAGGGATCCGCGATAATGGCAATATCGCACCCCGTTTCGGCTGCCGTTTGCCAAAGCAACTCCTGTGCCGTTTCACAGTGGTTTAGGTTAATCTGTATAACCTGCACCATTATCGTTGCAATGCCCGCCTATAAGCCGCACACAGTGGGCCATCTGTGGCATGCTTATTTCCCGCTTCGACTGTGCAGAGCAAGCACCTGGGGGGTTTGCTACATCCCCTGGCGAAGTGGCCATCTTCGCCCCACCGCCTGCACAGCTTAGACCGATCGGGGGCCTTACACTTGGCCGCCCGTTGGCCAAAGCCCATACACCTAAAACAGCGTTCGATACGCCGTTTCAACACCAGTGTACACACTGACCACCCTACCTTAATTTTGCCGGACGCCAACATCTTGTTGGCGATTTCCTCCGGCACGTTTAAGGTTGCGGTTTGCATATCTCCATATGCAAGCGGATGTCTGCGGGTGCCACATCAACCTTAAGCTGATCCCGCAGAGCATCACTCAGGTCAACTGTCGTCGTAATCTCGTCGAGGTTTTTACACTCGACCAGAACACGCTGCGACAGCGACTTTACCTGGCCCGCTTCGCCCAGGGACTGCTCAACCAGTTTCTGATAATTCGAACTCTGGACCGTTGGGTCCTTTTTAAGCTCGAAGAGCATATCCCCTGCCTGGGTTCGGCGGGTCTTTACTACGTTGGGCCCAAGCTCCTGCAACTTGGGGTCCACCCGAACCTTACGCAGTAGTTCAGCGTACGACAGCTTACCTGTCAGCTTCACTACTAAGGCGTCGCCCTTATGGACGCGCCTTGGCTTTGGCTTTGCAGCCGCAGCCTCGCTCGGTTTCGGCCTCGGCGGTTTAGGCGGTTTACGCCTAACCACCCGCCATTCCTCTTCCCCGGTCCCGGCAGCACCATCCGGGACCGCCTCCGCGCGTTCGCTGGTAGAGGCGCGAGCCGAAGTCCGCTGCCTCTTGGCTACCAGCGTTGGTCCATGGTCGGGCGTAGCCGCCTTGCGCTTGGCAAGCGGCGTACGCGCCTGACTAGGCATGGCCACAGCCTTAGCGGCATCGCTGCAGAAGCTCTTGCCTCTCCACATCGGCAGCTATGACGGTAGAGCGGAGGCTCACCGCCAGCTTTTTAATGTCGAGGTGGACATTTGACCTAGAGTTGATGAACGAGTACAACTCGTCCATAAACCTATTGGCATCCTCCAGCTTGCTACTGGCTGGAGGAAGCCCAACTTCGCCCTCAACAGGGTGCACCACGCCCTCCGTTGACATTTGCCTACCGCTGTCGCTCGCTCTCTTGGCTGAGCTGGCAGCGGTGGCCACCTGCGTTCTAACTGAGGTGTTAGACTTTGGCGGAGTCAACTTCCTCTTCGGTATCGCCCCCGTTTTCGGGGGGCTTCCCTGCATGGGCTGTGCCCCCGATTTCGGCGGGCTTCCCTTCTTGGGTCGCGCCCTCGATAACGGGGGGCTACCTGTCTTTGCTGTTGGTGACCTTGCCAACTTACTACTTTTGGCAAAGATATCATCTTTGGCGAAGATATCATCTTTGCCACTAGTAGCACCCGTATACGATCCCTCATTAAAATTTAGAAATTTTTCCATTCGTATGGATCCCAACTCTAGGCCGCTATCTCCACTCGTAATTGTGTAGTCGCCTTAACGATGGTGATCTATGCAAGCAGGGAGGCCATGGCTAGGGACACTCCCCCCTACCCTTCATGGGGGCAGGGATGTCAGCATCCGATCAGCGTTAGTCAGGAATGTATCATCTGAGCCTACACCACCGCACTTTGACGTGAGTGACGAGCTTTGAACGTACCTAGAGACCAGCCACGGTTTTAACGGGACGGAAGGCAGCTGTACCATTAGCCTACTCGCTGTTTCGGGAAGGTACCACCCTTCCTTACCTAAGGTAGTAGAATAGCACAGCCGTCAGCCCTATAGCACCGAATCCAAACGTTTATTCCCGCCCGTCCAGTACACCATAATTAGGATCTTCCTGGAACCGATCCTAATGTGCCCATGGCACTCCTGACCCGGCTTTTTTGCTTAAAGTCCTGAGCTCTAACAGGACACTACGGCGTCCGCAGCTGGCTTATAGGAATTGAGCCCCGCTTGCCTCTTTACACCACTGCGCCACGCTACCCGCAAGCACTACGGCGCCCGCAGCTGGCTTATAGGAGTTGAGCCCCGCTCGCCTCTTTACACCACTGCGCCACGCTACCCTCAAGCACAACGTACCCCCCTTTCCCTGTTAGCACACAACTGAGGGTGCAACCAAAGACTGGTATTTGGTCGACCCTAGGCCCAGTTGCGTCCCGGTCGGTACCGCGTGGAGGTAGGGATAAGAGTTCCCGCTCCCATCTTAGTGGCTATACGGAGTCGCGCAAAGTCGAATGCGACTTTGTTCGTCACCTTAACCTCGCTGGGTTAGGGCCTTAACCGGCCTAACCTATATAAGTATTAATTCAATGGGAAATACTTCACAATTTATTGTGATCAAAACTAGCAAAAATCGATTGATAACATTAGGTTAAGCTTGTATCACGGTCTACACGCGATTCTCGCGATTCAATCTGGCTGTATATAAAATCAATGATTGCATAAGTTTGGATTCCGTCACGTTAACAAATAGATAACAAATAGATAGAAACGAAACCGAGTTATTGAAAATCGGATGATTCTTTCAAAAGTTATTCAAACTTAAGCATTGTATATTAAAACTTTCAAAACGTGTAATGCCAAAATATATCAATGCACTATGGTCCAGAAAGCCAAATTAAGTGGAAAAAATTGTTTACTCAGTAGTCGTTGATTTTAGACTATTTACGTCTTAGCAACAAAATCTTGATTTAGGATGCCGCTTTTTTTGGCATGAGCTATTTTAGGGTGACCCTTAAATTAACCAAGATCCAGAAATTATCTTCAAAACGAAACAAGATAGAGCAATATTCACTTCAGCAATTTTATAGCTTGAAGTATTTTGAGTAATATTGCAGAAGATGAAATCCTTCTATCTCGAACCGTTTCCATATTAGAGCGATTTTCCTGAGTCAAGTTAAGGGGGCATAGTACTTTTTCAACTTAAAAAAATCGAAATTTTTTTTAATGATTATTTCGAAAGATTAACATTTTGACCATATGTGTTTCAAGTCATTTCAATGAATTCCAAAAATTGACAAAGTTACAGCTATTTGTACCGCGCATGTCTGGAGCGATTACACGTCGAATAAAAAGTTCAACGTCGTTTTTCTCGAAACTAGGTTTGAAAGTCGGTACCATAAATATCTCGAGAACGGCTCAAGCAATTCTCATGATTCTTTTTTTGTTTTAAAGCCAACAAAATTATCTAGTGTTTGACCCATCCTTTTTTTGATATTACTATTTTTGTATTTTTTAGAAATGTTTAAAGTCAATTTTTTCGACTAAAAACCTTACTTTTATGTTTGAATGTCCGCCATTTTGTTATGCGTTCGAATTTTAAAAAAAGGATAGGTCAAACACGAGATAATTTAATATACTTTCATGTCGTTTTGGAATTTTGCAATTCGGTTAAGACCCCCAGCGCCAATCCATGGTACCGCAAATCATGTTTTTTTCGAACAATCATATTCAAGGAGCCGTAGGGGAGAGGGGAAGGGGTTCACATATGCAAACAAAATTGTAAATATTAGTATAAAGTGCAATGTTTGGAATGCAAAAAACCCGAATCGATTCGCTTTTCGCGTTATCGAGAATAAAATATTTGAAATTAGGCAAAAAATATGGTGTAAAAAGTACTATGCCCCCTTAAGGTGACCCTGCTATTTTGCGATTTTTCTCCATAACTTTTTTATTTTGCCTTTCTCGCAAAACACTTCTTCAGATGACTTTTGAGGCTCAATAAGACGCAACTTTTGGTGAAAAAAGAAATTGGCTATCTACTTTACTTCTACACTTATATTAATTTTTATGACAAAAATAGGCCGTTTTCAAATGTTAGTATCTCAGAAAGGTGCAAGCAGAATTAAAATCGGTTAATTGCGTTTGAAAGATCGTGATTTTTTGTGTATAATATCAAAAAATTGGAGAGTGGATTTTTGTCTATCTCAAATAAATCAACTTTGAATATATGTGGTTTTAACATATTTAAGTATACGAGTTGCGCCATAACTCCGCAAGGCCTTGACTGTTCTTGATTAAACTTGGCGTACATGTTTCTTCACATAAGTAAATCAGCACAGGGTGTTGACAAAAGCGGGGTGGTCGCTAAAAAGGGGAGGGGGAGGTACAAATAAGTAAAAGTGGCTGTAATTATCTTGCATTTAAACCGTTATAAGTTGTGTGAGTGGTTCAAATCTAAAAGAGAATGTATAAACTTAACCTCATATTTGTTGACTTAAACTTCATAATGAGGTTAGACATTAAAAACGGTAGACTATCCAATAAACAGAGGGAATGGTAGACAAAATAATGAAATCATATGTGTTTCATAGTATCATGGAGTGGAACTACCGAATGAGAAGTCTAAGTAGCTTTCTTCCCGCGACGGGGATTTCCGTGATTCGCACCTCCCCTTTCATCAGAGGCCACCATTTTTTTGTCTTTCAGCCACTTGTACATCTGTTTTCGATAAGATTGAAAATCTCAGGCGAGCAAGTGTGAAAAGCATAGCATCCAAAGCTTACTCCACTGACGCAAGCCTACGCCAAACAACTGCTGGTACTGTGTGCATACATTCTGCTACCTACACACTCGCGAGTGTACAGCCTCATATCAACTTTCTACACATCCCGCCCGCGAATCCAAAGCTCACGAGCTGTCCATAGGTCGTTAGCACGAGTGCAATGAAGGGTCCATTGTATATAATGTATTTATGTATGTATGTATGTATGTATGTATGTATGTATGCATGTATGTATGTATGTATGTATGTATGTATGTATGTATGTATGTATGTATGTATGTATGTATGTATGTATGTATGTATGTATGTATGTATGTATGTATGTATGTATGTATGTATGTATGTATGTATGTATGTATGTATGTATGTATGTATGTATGTATGTATGTATGTATGTATGTATGTATGTATGTATGTATGTATGTATGTATGTATGTATGTATCTATGTATGTATCTATGTATGTATCTATGTATGTATGTATGTATGTATGTATGTATGTATGTATGTATGTATGTATGTATGTATGTATGTATGTATGTATGTATGTATGTATGTATGTATGTATGTATGTATGTATGTATGTATGTATGTATGTATGTATGTATGTATGTATGTATGTATGTATGTATGTATGTATGTATGTATGTATGTATGTATGTATGTATGTATGTATGTATGTATGTATGTATGTATGTATGTATGTATGTTTTTTTTTTTTTTTTTTTTTTGTATTGTTTATGCAGGGAGAAAATCTTCATAGACAGCACCTTCGCGGTGCCGAATAGGATTCACATGGTGCCAACATGCGCCTACCTACTAAAAACTCTCCTGCTGCCCGTTCCTGAACCCCTCCCGGAACTACCGTTAGGTTTTACTTCAGGAGGGAGGACGTGCCGAAGCACTCCGACTTGTCCGTTGCGTGTGTGGGTCCACACAACACCCTTGCCATTTCATACCGCCACTACCCTTCACCTAGGGCCTGGGCTGCCCAATCAGCCCGTTACTGACCCTAGCAAGCTATGTCGGCCCTGTCGTTGCAAACGTTCTAGCCGTTGCAACTCCGTTATCACCGCGGTTACCGCCCTATCAACGGCACCCCATGCACGCTGCTCAGCGCACATTCTCTGCACGATGTTGTCGGCGTTGGTGTCTTCTCCAACGACCGCAAGCATCACCTGCCGAGTGGACGTAAACCGCGGGCAGTGAAAGATCACATGCTCCGCCGTTTCCTCGGCTACCGTGCAAACGGGGCAAAAGGGTGAATCTGCCCGCCCGCGCGTATGTAGATACTTCTTAAAGCATCCATGACCCGACAGGAACTGGGTAAGGAAAAAGTTTACCTCACCATGACCTCTGCCGATCCAAGACGATATGTTCTGGATCAGCCTATGGGTCCACCTACCATGGTCGGTGCGATCCCATTCCGCCTGCCAACGCCTAATAGAGTCCAGCCTAACTCTGTCCCTAGCGCCCCTGACGTTCCTCTGCCTATGGCACTCGATATCCTCACCTAGGAGTATGCATATTGGAATCATGGCTGCAATAACCCCAATCGCATCCAACGATATGGTACGGTAGCCGCACGCAACGCGCAATGCTAACAGCCTGAACACCTTGTTCAGGCATGCCTGATTGCGCTTACTCTCCAAAGCCGGGGCCCACGCCGGTGCACCGCCGGTGCATCTCAAATAAATCAACTTTGAATATATGTGGTTTTAACATATTTAAGTATACGAGTTGCGCCATAACTCCGCAAGGCCTTGACTGTTCTTGATTAAACTTGGCGTACATGTTTCTTCACATAAGTAAATCAGCACAGGGTGTTGACAAAAGCGGGGTGGTCGCTAAAAAGGGGAGGGGGAGGTACAAATAAGTAAAAGTGGCTGTAATTATCTTGCATTTAAACCGTTATAAGTTGTGTGAGTGGTTCAAATCTAAAAGAGAATGTATAAACTTAACCTCATATTTGTTGACTTAAACTTCATAATGAGGTTAGACATTAAAAACGGTAGACTATCCAATAAACAGAGGGAATGGTAGACAAAATAATGAAATCATATGTGTTTCATAGTATCATGGAGTGGAACTACCGAATGAGAAGTCTAAGTAGCTTTCTTCCCGCGACGGGGATTTCCGTGATTCGCACCTCCCCTTTCATCAGAGGCCACCATTTTTTTGTCTTTCAGCCACTTGTACATCTGTTTTCGATAAGATTGAAAATCTCAGGCGAGCAAGTGTGAAAAGCATAGCATCCAAAGCTTACTCCACTGACGCAAGCCTACGCCAAACAACTGCTGGTACTGTGTGCATACATTCTGCTACCTACACACTCGCGAGTGTACAGCCTCATATCAACTTTCTACACATCCCGCCCGCGAATCCAAAGCTCACGAGCTGTCCATAGGTCGTTAGCACGAGTGCAATGAAGGGTCCATTGTATATAATGTATTTATGTATGTATGTATGTATGTATGTATGTATGTATGCATGTATGTATGTATGTATGTATGTATGTATGTATGTATGTATGTATGTATGTATGTATGTATGTATGTATGTATGTATGTATGTATGTATGTATGTATGTATGTATGTATGTATGTATGTATGTATGTATGTATGTATGTATGTATGTATGTATGTATGTATGTATGTATGTATGTATGTATGTATGTATGTATGTATGTATGTATGTATGTATGTATGTATGTATGTATGTATGTATGTATGTATGTATGTATGTATGTATGTATGTATGTATCTATGTATGTATCTATGTATGTATGTATGTATGTATGTATGTATGTATGTATGTATGTATGTATGTATGTATGTATGTATGTATGTATGTATGTATGTATGTATGTATGTATGTATGTATGTATGTATGTATGTATGTATGTATGTATGTATGTATGTATGTATGTATGTATGTATGTATGTATGTATGTATGTATGTATGTATGTATGTATGTATGTATGTATGTTTTTTTTTTTTTTTTTTTGTATTGTTTATGCAGGGAGAAAATCTTCATAGACAGCACCTTCGCGGTGCCGAATAGGATTCACATGGTGCCAACATGCGCCTACCTACTAAAAACTCTCCTGCTGCCCGTTCCTGAACCCCTCCCGGAACTACCGTTAGGTTTTACTTCAGGAGGGAGGACGTGCCGAAGCACTCCGACTTGTCCGTTGCGTGTGTGGGTCCACACAACACCCTTGCCATTTCATACCGCCACTACCCTTCACCTAGGGCCTGGGCTGCCCAATCAGCCCGTTATTGACCCTAGCAAGCTATGTCGGCCCTGTCGTTGCAAACGTTCTAGCCGTTGCAACTCCGTTATCACCGCGGTTACCGCCCTATCAACGGCGCCCCATGCACGCTGCTCAGCGCACATTCTCTGCACGATGTTGTCGGCGTTGGTGTCTTCTCCAACGACCGCAAGCATCACCTGCCGAGTGGACGTAAACCGCGGGCAGTGAAAGATCACATGCTCCGCCGTTTCCTCGGCTACCGTGCAAACGGGGCAAAAGGGTGAATCTGCCCGCCCGCGCGTATGTAGATACTTCTTAAAGCATCCATGACCCGACAGGAACTGGGTAAGGAAAAAGTTTACCTCACCATGACCTCTGCCGATCCAAGACGATATGTTCTGGATCAGCCTATGGGTCCACCTACCATGGTCGGTGCGATCCCATTCCGCCTGCCAACGCCTAATAGAGTCCAGCCTAACTCTGTCCCTAGCGCCCCTGACGTTCCTCTGCCTATGGCACTCGATATCCTCACCTAGGAGTATGCATATTGGAATCATGGCTGCAATAACCCCAATCGCATCCAACGATATGGTACGGTAGCCGCACGCAACGCGCAATGCTAACAGCCTGAACACCTTGTTCAGGCATGCCTGATTGCGCTTACTCTCCAAAGCCGGGGCCCACGCCGGTGCACCGTATCGTAGCACCGACATGGCAACGCTGGCCATCAGGCGTCACTTACTGCTGCTAGGACCGTAGCCGTTCGGCATGATCTTAGACAGAGCAGTGACCGCCGTTGACGCTTTACCACAAGCATAATCCACATGACTGGTGAAGTTCAGCCTGTTGTCTGTCATGACACCCAGGTACTTCACACTTCGTTTGGAGACAATCACCTGTCCCCCCACGATTATTTTTGCCTCTATGGCCGACTTTCGGTTGCTGACCATCACAGCTTCCGTCTTATGGTGGGCCAATCGCAGATTGACGCCCGCCATCCAACCCTCTATTATGCTTATGGCGTCTGATGCCAGCATTTCCACCTCTTCTAGAAACTCGCCTACCACCGTAAGGACGATATCATCGGCGAAGCCAGTAATATCGACCCCGGTGGGTAGTTCAAGCCTCAGCACCCCATCGTACATGGCATTCCAAAGCGTGGGGCCGAGAATCGAACCCTGTGGAACACCCGCTGTCACTTTGTACCTCTTCGCCCCATCCGCCGTGTCGTACACTAGCGTCCGGTTCTCGAAGTAACTCTTAAGCAACCTGCATAGATGATCCGGTACCCACATCCTATGCAGCGCTAACGCAATTGCACCCCAGTTAGCGCTGTTAAAGGCGTTTTTGACATCGATTGTGACTATAGCACAATACACGCCTTTTCCGTTTCATAGGCTTCTCGGCCCTCTCCACTACGGACTTTATGGCATCTACAGTGGACTTCCCCTTACGGAAGCCAAACTGCGTGTTTGCCAGTCCGACATCACTTTCCACTACAGGCGTCAGCCTGTTTAGGATTACCCGCTCTAGCAATTTGCCTAGCGTGTCCAATAGGCAAATTGGCCTGTACGACGAGGGATCACCAGGCGGTTTCCCCGGCTTTGGCAGCAGTACCAATCTTTTGACTTTCCATTTGTCTGGAAATTCGCATACCTCTAGGCAACTCTGAAGCGTCTCTCTAAACATATCGGGATACGCTTGGATCGCCGCTTTGAGTGCCTCGTTCGGAATCCCGTCAGGACCGGGCGCTTTCTTCGATTTCAAACCCCTGGCAATTACGATGAGTTCCTCATTCGTGACCGGAGTGAGGACATCATTCGATTGACCGTACGGGGTCGGAGGCCACCAAACTGGATCGTGTTGCGGAAAGAGCCCTTCCACGATGACTTTCAGCTTTTGGGGGCAGGTTTCCTGCGGCGCAGGTGTACCCTTCATCTTTTTCATTACCACCTGGTATGCACCACCCCAGGGGTTTGAATCCGCATCGCGACATAGCTCCTGGAAGCAGGATTTCTTGCTACGCCTAACCTCTTTCTTAAGCGCCGACCTTGCCGCTCTAAGATCAACTCCCCGAGCTTCAGCATCTGCATCGGTCCGGGCCCTCTGCGCTAGCCTTCTCGCTCTGTGGCACCTGGAACGGAGCTGGGCAATGGTATCACTCCACCAGTATACCGAGCGACGACCGTTCATTGGCTGCCCCGTCCTAGGCATAGTGGTATCACATGCCCGTACTAGGACGTTGGTCAGCTCACGAGCACTCAGGTTCGAGCGGGTGCTCTCTGCACTGAGTGCTTCAACGAACAGGTCTTTGTCGAAGGCCTTCACTTTCCACCTCCTCCCTGTCGACTTCGCCCCGCGTGGCCGTAGCGCCCGTCGTTCAATCGTGTACCGTATAGCTTGGTGGTCACTATGCGTGTACTCATCTGACACCCTCCAGCCCATGTTGTCAAGCAACGTTGGGCTGCAGAAGGTGATGTCGATGATCGATTGTTGTACCCCCCTACAAAAGGTACTGACGGATCCCACGTTAGCCAGACTTACATCTAGCTTGGACAGAGCTTCCAACAAGCTTTGTCCCCTCGGAGTAGTGCACCTGCTACCCCATTCGACCGCCCAAGCATTGAAGTCTCCTCCAATGACAACGGGCTTGCGGCCCGTGAGTTCGTCGGTGAGCACGTCCAGCATCCGGTCAAACTGCTCCGGCGACCACCTAGGTGGAGCGTAGCAGCTACAGATGCAGACGCCATCGACCACCGCGATCACGAACCCCTCTTGGTCGGACGACACCACCTCCTGGATCGGGTATCTACCCATCACAGCGATCGCTGCCATCCGACCCTTATCGATAACCCAGTTAGCGCCTCCACGGGGGACCCGGTAGGGATCCGCGATAATGGCAATATCGCACCCCGTCTCGGCTGCCGTTTGCCAAAGCAACTCCTGTGCCGTTTCACAGTGGTTTAGGTTAATCTGTATAACCTGCACCCTTATCGTTGCAATGCCCGCCTATAAGCCGCACACAGTGGGCCACCTGTGGCATGCTTATTTCCCGCATCGACTGTGCAGAGCATGCACCTGGGGGGTTTGCTACATCCCCTGGCGAAGTGGCCATCTTCGCCGCACCGCCTGCACAGCTTGGACCGATCGGGGGCCTTACACTTGGCCGCCCGATGGCCAAAGCCCATACACCTGAAACAGCGTTCGATACGCCGTTTCGACACCAGTGTACACACTGACCATCCTACCTTAATTTTGCCAGACGCCAACATCTTGTTGGCGATTGCCTCTGGCACGTTTAAGGTCGCGGTTTGCATATCTCCATATGCCTTCCGCAAGCGGATGTCTGCGGGTGCCACATCAACCTTAAGCTGATCCCGCATAGCCTCACTCAGGTCAACTGTCGTCGTAATCTCGTCGAGGTTTTTACACTCGACCAGAACACGCTGCGACAGCGCCTTGACCTGGCCCGCTTCGCCCAGGGACTGCTCAACCAGTTCCTGGTAATTCGAACTCTGGACCGTTGGGTCCTTTCTAAGTTCGAAAAGCATATCCCCTGCCTGGGTTCGGCGGGTCTTTACAACGTTGGCCCCAAGCTCCTGCAACTTGGGGTCCACACGAACCTTGCGCAGTAGATCAGCATACGACAGCTTGCCTGTCAGCTTCACTACTAAGGCGTCGCCCTTATGGACGCGCCTTGGCTTTGGCTTTGCAGCCGCAGCCTCGCTCGGTTTCGGCCTCGGCGGTTTAGGCGGTTTACGCCTAACCACCTGCCAATCCTCTTCCCCGGTCCCGGAAGCACCATCCGGGACCGCCTCCGCACGTTCGCTGGTAGAGGCGCGAGCCGAAGTCCGCTGCCTCTTGGCTACCAGCGTTGGTCCATGGTCGGGCGTAGCCGCCTTGCGCTTGGCAAGCGGCGTACGCGCCTGACTAGGCATGGCCACAGCCTTAGCGGCTATGGCCTGAGCTTCGGCGATTTCGCATCGCTGCAGAAGCTCTTGCCTCTCCACCTCGGCAGCTATGACGGTAGAGCGGAGGCTCACCGCCAGCTTTTTAATGTCGAGGTGGACATTTGACCTAGAGTTGATGAACGAGTACAACTCGTCCACCAACTTTTTGGCTTCCTCCAGCTTGCTACTGGCTGGAGGAAGCCCGACTTCGCCCTCAGGAGGGTGCACCATGCCCTCCGTTGACATTTGCCTACCGCTGTCGCTCGCCTTCTTGGCTGAGCTGGCAGCGATGGCCACCGGCGTTCTAACTGGGGTGTTAGTCCTAGGTGGTGTCAACTTCCTCTTCGGTATCGCTCCCGTTTTCGGGGGGCTTCCCTGTATGGGCTGTGCCCCCGACTTCGGCGGGCTTCCCTTCTTGGGTCGCGCCCCCGATAACGGGGGGCTACCTGTCTTTGCTGTTGGTGACCTAGCCAACTTACTACTTTTGGCAAAGATATCATCTTTGCCACTAGTAGCACCCGTATTCGATCCCTCTTTGAAACTTAAAAATTTGTCCATTCGAAAGAGTCCCAACTCTAGGCCGCTATCTCCACTCGTAATTGTGTAGTCGCCTTAACGATCCCATGGTGATCTATGCAAGCAGGGAGGCCATGGCTAGGGACACTCCCCCCTACCCTTCATGGGGGCAGGGATGTCAGCATCCGATCGGCGTTAGTCAGGAATGTATCATCTGAGCCTACACCACCGCACTTTGACGTGAGTGACGAGCTTTGAACGTACCTAGAGACCAGCCACGGTTTTAACGGGACGGAAGGCAGCTGTACCATTAGCCTACTCGCCGTTTCGGGAAGGTATCACCCTTCCTTACATAAGGTAGTAGAATAGCACAGCCGTCAGCCCTGTAGCGCCAAATCCAAACGTTTATTCCCGCCCGTCCAGTACACCGTAATTAGGATCTTCCTGGAACCGATCCTAATGTGCCCATGGCACTCCTGACCTGGCTTTTTTGCTTAAAGTCCTGAGCTCTAACAGGACGCTACTACGTCCGCAGCTGGCTTATAGGAATTGAGCTCCGCTCGCCTCTTTACACCACTGCGCCACACTAACCGCAAACACTACGGCGCCCGCAGCTGGCTTATAGGAGTTGAGCCCCGCTCGCCTCTTTACACCACTATGCCACGCTACCCTCAGGCACAAAGTGCCCCCCTTTCCCTGTTAGCACACAACTGAGGGTGCAACCAAAGACTGGTATTTGGTTGACCCTAGGCCCAGTTGCGTCCCGGCCGGTACCGCGTGGAGGTAGGGATAAGAGTTCCCGCTCCCATCGTAATGGCTATTCGGAGTCGCGCAAAGTCGAATGCGACTTTGTTCGGCGCCTTAACCTCGCTGAGTTAGGGCCTTAACCGGCCATATGTGTTTCATAGTATCATGGAGTGGAACTACCGAATGAGAAGTCTAAGTAGCTTTCTTCCCGCGACGGGGATTTCCGTGATTCGCACCTCCCCTTTCATCAGAGGCCACCATTTTTTTGTCTTTCAGCCACTTGTACATCTGTTTTCGATAAGATTGAAAATCTCAGGCGAGCAAGTGTGAAAAGCATAGCATCCAAAGCTTACTCCACTGACGCAAGCCTACGCCAAACAACTGCTGGTACTGTGTGCATACATTCTGCTACCTACACACTCGCGAGTGTACAGCCTCATATCAACTTTCTACACATCCCGCCCGCGAATCCAAAGCTCACGAGCTGTCCATAGGTCGTTAGCACGAGTGCAATGAAGGGTCCATTGTATATAATGTATTTATGTATGTATGTATGTATGTATGTATGTATGTATGCATGTATGTATGTATGTATGTATGTATGTATGTATGTATGTATGTATGTATGTATGTATGTATGTATGTATGTATGTATGTATGTATGTATGTATGTATGTATGCATGTATGTATGTATGTATGTATGTATGTATGTATGTATGTATGTATGTATGTATGTATGTATGTATGTATGTATGTATGTATGTATGTATGTATGTATGTATGTATGTATGTATGTATGTATGTATGTATGTATGTATGTATGTATGTATGTATGTATGTATGTATGTATGTATGTATGTATGTATGTATGTATGTATGTATGTATGTATGTATGTATGTATGTATGTATGTATGTATGTATGTATGTATGTATGTATGTATGTATGTATGTATGTATGTATGTATCTATGTATGTATCTATGTATGTATGTATGTATGTATGTATGTATGTATGTATGTATGTATGTATGTATGTATGTATGTATGTATGTATGTATGTATGTATGTATGTATGTATGTATGTATGTATGTATGTATGTATGTATGTATGTATGTATGTATGTATGTATGTATGTATGTATGTATGTATGTATGTATGTATGTATGTATGTATGTATGTATGAATGTATGTATGTATGCATGTGTATATGTATCTATGTGCGTATATGTATGTGTATATGTATGATGTACGTGTGTACAATTTGCATTGAAATACAGGAAAAGTGATGAAGAGCAATTCCAGTTCAACTAACAAAACGGTTTGATTCGACTATTTTTGATTGAAATGAAATTTTACTGATATGTTGGATACCACGCAAGGATTTATTTTCCATGAAACTTATTTTTTTTTCACTATATGTTTATCGACTGTTGGGATTGAATTCTCGGATTTTTTCTCGGCTTAATCAGTCTCAAAAATGTCACATACATGTAGAGACCAAATTCGTTTTTTGATATTACCCAAATTCGTTTTTTGTCACCCCCCGTTTGGCTTGAAAAATCGAGACGCAAAAAAATAATTTGTAGGATATGAGTTAATTTTTTTTATAAAATCAATTGTCTGTGGATTCTACAGCCTGAAAAACTCGAAAAATGAGTGTACGAGATGAGCACGAAACAGAAATGAAAATTCGAACAACGGAATTTCCGAAAAAATTTTCTTTCGTTTTTGTCTTTTTTCGTAGATTTTCGCATGGAAAATAATAACGTGTATATTAAAAGCAAGAATAGATTTGGTTTTCACGTTTAAACTTTAAGTAAAAATGCCTCAAATCAATATTTTTTTTGCTCGATTAAAAAATTCTCTTAGTTTTTTTTCGCCCCCCCCCCTTCAGTGGCCCAACACCGGAATGACAAAAACTTTATTAAAATATTTGTAATGGCCTTATTATGTTTTAAAAAAATCATATCTCAAAACATACATATTTGTTCAAAATAACGTCAAAGAAAAAGTCGTCGAAAATAAAGTGAATTTTCAATAAAAAAATTACACTGAAATGATAAAAATTATAAAATGAGAATTATCTCAAAACATGTTCCCTCAGATTTGTCAAAATTATACTCTAGATAGCCTAAATTATACTCTAAAATTTGGTGAAAAGCTAACGAAAAGAAATTTTGTTTTCAAATCGAATTAAAAAGTATTTGGTAGCGCTGCCGTTAAAAAAATAATATTTTTTAGGATTTCTTGGTTAATTTTCTTTGCAAATGTGAAGATGATTTTTTCTTAAACCAAATATTTCCGGAGATATAAGCAAAAGAAAATAAGAGGGTTTAACAAAAATTTATGTGAAAAGGAGGTGCTCCCATTAACCGTGGGAAGGAGCAATCAGTGCCAATTTTGGGCTTTTGTTTTTTGACCTAAAACGAATAGTCTGATAAAATTTACTTTAAATCCGTAATGGTCGACTACATGGTTCTCGGATACCTCGCGTAGTATTACCCTAGGACAGCGGTTCCTAACCTTTGTTGGTTCGCGAACCCCCTGTCGAAATTCCCTATACTATTCTGCAGCGAACTAAATTTTTGACGAACCTTGGAGGTTCGCGAACCCCCATTTGGGAAACGCTACGCAAATGTCCAATACCTCATTTCAACAAATTTTGCTCGGCTGAGACGGTACTGTCAAATGAATCAAAATTGAGTCAAAGTGATCGAGCCATCCTTGGATCCATATTCAGACACTAAGAAATAAAAAAATAATCTAGTAGAAAGGCCAGGTCACGCCGCTAGGTGGATTAATTCGGGTTTTTTGTCTCGACGTGCCATGCCAGTTTCGTTTTCTTTGCCGTACAAATTACTGATCCACTTCTATATTTCTCATTTGGTGGCAACCACTGAAATTCATTCAATCACGATACAATTCCACACGGGCAGCATGTACCACACCAGCCAATCTGCAAGGAACAAACCAACAGTGAGTCGGTGAATGGAGTAGGGTGAAGCTGAGTACATCTGAGTTATCAATTTACAATAAATGCTTTTTTTATCTTCTACACTGTGATAAAATTTATATGTGCACTTTCTGTGCGAGTCTAGGTCTATTATAATGCTTTTCTCAAGATATAAGGTGTACGGATTATAAGATGCATAAAACATTTAATTCAGAAATATAAATTTACTGACTAAATTTCTTTAGAGAACATCGCACCACCCTAACACATGTTTTTCTTTCATTACAGATTGGAGCAATGCGTAGTCATCTTCACTATATTGGAAAACTATTCGAAGAGACCCCAAGAAGGAAGTGATAATAAAATTAATAACAATAAACACAGGATTCAAGAGGTAATAAAAATAAATTTCAGCATTTCTTATCTGAATAGCTTTTGATTATTTCAGTCACACTTTTTCTTGATTGTCATCGTTCACCTTAGGCTCGTGCCGTATATTCAGTTACATGTAGCTAGCAAGTGGAGCAGATCGATTCCATAGGCAGCGCCAGCGATCATCGATGTTTCCATTTTCTGCCCATCATGCTTCCCGAAAAAAATGGGAAGGTAGCTGGTCTCAGATTCTAGTCATGAATTGCTAGATATTCAGGCTAATTTTTCAATGTAGATGTAGATGTAGAATTTAAACTAGTTGCAAAATAGCAGGTTAAACAGGTTAAGTTAAGAAACAGGCTAACAATTTAAAAACCAAGATTTAAATAAGGTAACTAATGCATGATAATTTGGTGCAGGATAATTTGAAATATAAAACTAATGACCTTAAAGAGGGTGGTAATCACTTATTAACTATTCATACGTAGTTGTAACTATAGGTGTAGATTATGTAGTAACTCCTTATTAGAGAGTCAATAGGATCGTAGCATTAGCTATGCAATTGTCATGTGCCTACTCTAACAGCCGGCTGTGAAATCTGTTGAATAAAAACAGAAGGTCAAGTTATGGAATTAGAATATAGCACCTAGGCTTTGCTTTGCTCTTCGTTATCGACGTAAAGATAATGTAAGAAAACTACTATTTCACTTTTTTTTTAAATTGGCTTCTTGATTTGTTCATCTATTTTGAATATGACGAAGAGAATCTGTTGCGGAGTAGCTAATTAAAATTTTGAGTTGTAATTCAAACTATTTACACTATTTTTGAGGTAGTTGAACACTCATGTACAAGAGTCAACGACCACACACACGGTTGCTGCAGAGCGTTTAGACCGGTCCGTGCTTTTGCACAGATGATGCGTTTGATGATGACTAGAGAATAATATTTTTAAAAAATCTAGTAGACAATCCCTGGCTGTCACTCCTATTTTGTATTTCGAACGGATTACTATTTCGAACGAAAGTGGATGGTATTCTTCAATCCGCCAGCAAAATCAAATGGGCGAATAACTCGTTCGAAACAAGTCGAAAGAAATAAAGATCCGTTCGAAATACAGAATAAGGGTGTGTATACAACACAATTAGCTGTTCAGAAATATTTGCATGATTTTCATTGTTTCCTTTTCTCGTTTCTATCAAATGGGCACTTAGATCTTGTGATCCAGAGAAATTTCTAGGTCCGGATGATATTCTACGCTTTGTTTATTTCAGATAATAGACGAACATATAACTGTATTCACAAAGTTTTTAAAGAGCCCTCCGTTGCATGGAAATCAATATACATACCAACACAGTAAATCTACGGAAACTGCACTGCACTGTGTAGCGACATTAATTGAGAAATCACTTAAATGTGAGGAGACGGCACTTTGTGCTTTCCCTGATATTGAAGGAGCTTTCGATTACAGGGATACCTCGATATAAGACAATTTATAATTTCAAAAAGTTGTCTTATATCGAAATTGTTTTATATCGAAACATGATTTTTTCAAGTATTTTTGCATTAGCACTCGCCAATTTTGCTCTGTGTTGTGTGTTTACGTTTTTTGAACCATTTATTATTATTTGAGCTATTAGTTTTTTACAATTTTTAGCATTATTTAGAAATTTTGAATTATTTAGAACATCTTTATGGCGCTGCTTTTGGATTGGAAAATTGGCTCAGGTGTCGTTACCAACCATATCAAAGAAATTTGTCTTATATCGAGGTAAAAATGGTCTTATATCGAATTGTCTTATATCGAGGTTGTTTTATAACGAGGTTGTCTTATATCGAGGTATCCCTATAAACGTCCTTTGTTTCAATTATTACGGCTCTCTTTTAAAACGGGATCGGCCACACTACAATGAGCTAGATTCAAGCAAAGCTTCCGAGCGGAGAAATCACATCATCATTGGGAGATACGTTGATCATCGCAATAGGTGGGAAGAGTGAGAGAACGAATATTGAATACTAAGACACATATTTGAATCAAATTTAAACCATATGTTTTACTTATAAAGAATAGTTTTGAGGTCGTATATTGTAAGTATAGAGGATGCAATATTGTTGGGTGACATTGAAAGTTCCAATTATTTTCACTTCTACACATATATCTTATTATACAGGTATACCTCGATATAAGACAGCCTCGTTATAAAACAACCTCGATATAAGACAATTTCGATATAAGACAACTTTTAGAAATTATAAATTGTCTTATATCGAGGTATCCCTGTATATAAAAATGAATTTCTGTCTGTCTGTCTGTCTGTCGGGATGTTCCTTAAAGAATCGAAAACTACTGAACCAATCGACATGAAAATTTGCATGTAGAGGTTTTTTGGGCCAGGGAAAGTTCTTACACACTTAAATTTTTTTACCGAGCACCGTAATTTTTTGACGAAATTAGAACTGCTGAACGTTCGGTGGTCAGTTCGGTAATTAATTTGCTTGACGAACACTCGGCAATGAAAATATTTTTATGAAATGTCAAAAAATACGGACTGTTCAGTATAAATTAACAAATCTCTCAGCAAAAATTATTGCTGAAAGCCGTAATTATAGTGCTGATACTTCGGTAATGTGTACTGAATTGTCGTCATAAATTTAAAAAAATGATTTTATTAAAATCATGTCTTAAAAATAAATACAATTAATTATATAGGGTCTATGTTGCACAGATATGGTTCTAACTTGGCCTCGAGGTATAGCACTACCAGCCGCCGCATGTTCGAATCTGGACTAAAAGAGGTTGTTCCGAGTCAACCTAGCTGTAGCACCAGCCCCGCAATCGTCCTGTAGTTCTGCAGCTACCTGCGAAGTCTGCACCGAAGCACTAAGTAGCATTTGCTGCTTTGTTTTTGATTTGCATTTGCTGCTTTGATTTTGAATAAAATGAAGATTTACAACTTCAATCAATATTAACTGAATGAGAGATATGGAGGGATATATATTTAAGACACAAATTACATAATAAATTGGCATACCTTATATAAAGAAGGTTAAATAACGTAGCGAAGCTTAAGAAGAACTATAATTGTTCATATTTTGAACAATTTCCACACACTTTAAACACGCAATAAAGTATTTTCTTGATTGCGCTTCATTTTGACAGCTAACAAATGCTTGATGACAACTTCCGCAAAATTTTCTGATCTCAGCATAGCTTTTGCGGGCTATCCCGTAATAAATACTGATAGTTCGTTAAACAATTGCTGAATTATTGACAGTTACGAAATGGAATCGCTTTGCGAAAAAATACAGCAAAAAATATTACCGAACTCGCCACCGGTTGATGAAGATCTGTATTAAGAAATGTCAAGTAGTGGCATTCCTTGAAAAATTACCGAATTGCTCAACATTTTTCCAAATATGCTGATCAAATCCGCAAAATAAATTACCGAAGATCTGAATAAAAACTAAGTGTGTATGATGGTTAGAGACCCCTCCCTCCACTAAAAGAGGGGGGGCTCCCATACAAATGAACAACAAATTTCTGCATAATTCGAGAACTAATTAAGCAAATGGAACAAAATTGTTACACTTCGAGATTTCGTCGACAAAATGCCGCAACATTTTCTTTGAGTGTCGTACTCTTAATTAAATGCGCTTAAGAACGATCACGATCATTAGCTCTCACGAAAGCTCCGAAAGCAATAGATCGTTGTTTACTCTCGCGTCGCATCGATGGCATCAGGCTACAAAGCCCAAATCAACCGTAATCGAACAGTTATTGTAATCGAATCAAGGTTGGTGCATGGTGTATGGCTACTTTTTCATTTTATGAAATGTCAAAAAATACGGACTGTTCAGTATAAATTAACAAATCTCTCAGCAAAAATTATTGCTGAAAGCCGTAATTATAGTGCTGATACTTCGGTAATGTGTACTGAATTGTCGTCATAAATTTAAAAAAATGATTTTATTAAAATCATGTCTTAAAAATAAATACAATTAATTATATAGGGTCTATGTTGCACAGATATGGTTCTAACTTGGCCTCGAGGTATAGCACTACCAGCCGCCGCATGTTCGAATCTGGACTAAAAGAGGTTGTTCCGAGTCAACCTAGCTGTAGCACCAGCCCCGCAATCGTCCTGTAGTTCTGCAGCTACCTGCGAAGTCTGCACCGAAGCACTAAGTAGCATTTGCTGCTTTGTTTTTGATTTGCATTTGCTGCTTTGATTTTGAATAAAATGAAGATTTACAACTTCAATCAATATTAACTGAATGAGAGATATGGAGGGATATATATTTAAGACACAAATTACATAATAAATTGGCATACCTTATATAAAGAAGGTTAAATAACGTAGCGAAGCTTAAGAAGAACTATAATTGTTCATATTTTGAACAATTTCCACACACTTTAAACACGCAATAAAGTATTTTCTTGATTGCGCTTCATTTTGACAGCTAACAAATGCTTGATGACAACTTCCGCAAAATTTTCTGATCTCAGCATAGCTTTTGCGGGCTATCCCGTAATAAATACTGATAGTTCGTTAAACAATTGCTGAATTATTGACAGTTACGAAATGGAATCGCTTTGCGAAAAAATACAGCAAAAAATATTACCGAACTCGCTACCGGTTGATGAAGATCTGTATTAAGAAATGTCAAGTAGTGGCATTCCTTGAAAAATTACCGAATTGCTCAACATTTTTCCAAATATGCTGATCAAATCCGCAAAATAAATTACCGAAGATCTGAATAAAAACTAAGTGTGTATGATGGTTAGAGACCCCTCCCTCCACTAAAAGAGGGGGGGCTCCCATACAAATGAAACACAAATTTCTGCATAATTCGAGAACTAATTAAGCAAATGGAACAAAATTGTTACACTTCGAGATTTCGTCGACAAAATGCCGCAACATTTTCTTTGAGTGTCGTACTCTTAATTAAATGCGCTTAAGAACGATCACGATCATTAGCTCTCACGAAAGCTCCGAAAGCAATAGATCGTTGTTTACTCTCGCGTCGCATCGATGGCATCAGGCTACAAAGCCCGAATCAACCGTAATCGAACAGTTATTGTAATCGAATCAAGGTTGGTGCATGGTGTATGGCTACTTTTTCATTGGCAAATAAAAGTGCAAATCGAAAACGTGGTTCGACGGATCGAACCTGCATTCTGGAAAACGATAAAAGATTAGGTAAAAGTTTAGCATAGGATCACGTGATGGTCGATTATTTAAAGCTTTTTCCACTAAGGAAATATTCGACCGTGACACACTCAGCCACGTGCAAGTCATAGCGACAGCACCCTGAATCTGCTACCTCGAAAGACCACGTTGCATGTCCCGGCCATAGTGACTTTTTGGCATTGACACCTCAAATTGGCACGATTTCGAACAGTTCATCTTACGGCAAAGGTAACAGATTAATATTGGGAAGGTGGATTCAAAACCTAACCGCACTTCCTTTGTTCAGAAGCACGCCAAAAGGATCAGTACAGTATAGCTGTATAATCGCTTCATAAAAGCAGATCGCCTACAAGACAAGGAAGGCCCTTATCAGGTACGGCGACTCATCTGCCAATGCAATCGGCATCACAGATTAACGGTGCAATGCCTCGTCAGAGGGCCTTTTGTTTGCAGCTTTCCTTTGCAGAATCAACGTCCTTTCGCATCTACGATGGCACCGTAGAGCCAAAGGTGCTGACCACCCGGACAGTGCTGAGACGCCATTTTGTGATTACATCGAGCCACAACCACACCACCTTGTTTCATCAAATCATCCGACCGGCGCCAATCACGGACAGGCCTAGGCAATAGTCATGTGCCCGCCTTCGCTAGACAGATACGACGCGGTCTGTAGGACCACCGGACTGCGACGAGACAAACTCCTGCTACTCAAGCAACATCACCACGGTACGAGGTTGACGTTATACGAAGCTGCGCGACACCTCGAGTGCACTCATCGATCGCACCCAAACGGAGTATAGCTGATGCAGCGCAACGGGGCCCCCAACGATAAGGTTAAACAATAGCGCTGAAGATGGTTGGTTTGTGGGGAGATAAATTGTATGTATGCCAATAGACGTAAGAGTTCGATGTCACCAAAGTTTTATTATACAGTAAGCAGTTAGATGTATTAACACCAAATAGATAAATTGTAACAAAATTTGGCATATGAGTAGACTGACAAAAATATGACAAGAATTTTTTCTATGGTAAATTGAGACCCCTGCCCTCTTTAGAAGGGAAATTATGACTCCTCTCCCCTTTAAGAGGGGGGGGGGGGTTCCATACAAATGATATACAAATTTTCTCATAACTCGAGAACTAATCAAGAAAATGGAATCAAATTTGGCATGTGAAGGTTTCAGGAGGCAAGAATTTTTTTCTGCGGTGAAATAGGACCTCTCCCCACTTTAGGAGGGGGGAGGGGGCTCCTATACAAATGAAATACAAATTTCCTCATAACTCGAGAACTGATCAATCAAATGGAACCATATTTGGTATGTGGGTGTTTTTGGAGGCAAGATTTTTTCTATGATAAATTAGGACTCCTCTCCACATTAGGAGGGGGGGGGCTATTATACAAATGAAAAACAAAACTCGAGAACTAATCAATGAAATGGAACCAAATTTGGCATGTGAAAGTTTCAGGAGGCACGAATTTTTTCTATGGTGAATTAGGACCCCTCCCCACTTTAGGAGGGGGGGCTCCCATACACATAAATACAAATTTCCTCATAACTCGAGAACTAATCAAGCAAATGGAACCAAATTTGGCATGTGGGGGTTTTTGGAGGCATGATTTTTTTCTATGATGAATTAGGACCCCTCCCATTTTTAGGAGGGGGGCTCCCATACAAATGATATACAAATTTCCTCATAACTTTGGAACTAATCAAGCAAATGAAACTAAACTTGGCATGTGGGTGTTTTCGTAGGCAAATTCTTTTTCTCTGGTGCATTGAGACCACTCCCCTCTTCAGGAGGTAAATTATGACCTCTCCCATACAAATGATATATGTACAAATTTCCTCATAACTAGAGAACTACTCAAGCAAATGGAACCAAATTTGGTATGTGGGGGGTATTGGAGGCAGGAATTTTTTTATGATGATTTTAATCGCCTCACCCCTGTGGTAGGGGGATAAGGACTCTCATACAAATAAAACAGAAATTTTTGCGTAACTTAAAAACTAATCGAACTCGAGAAATTTTAGACTCTTCCATAAAACATTAGTCAATAGCAAGACCACCAAAAGCTATCAATTAGGTTTATTTATTTTCCTAGCTCTACTGAACTATTCGGTCTATTACTTTCTTTCAGTTGGCTAGATATATTTTCTCTTTACTTAGTTTACGGTTACAACTCAAATAGAATCATAATATGATATAATGAAATCCTTCATAAAATTAAGATGATCACATCAAAATATAAAAAGCCTTGCTATAAATCTGTGACGCTTGTATCATCAAAACCAATATGTCTGGTTGCATGAAAAAATAATATTGTATGCAAGTTTGTATGACATTGGCTCGTATGAGTAAAGCTTCAATGGAACAGTGCGAACGAGAAGCTTGAATGATGTGCGATATACGAGTGTATACATCACATACAATAGTTAGATAGTGAATGAAAAAGCGGGCGAGTCATCTACCAAGGTTGCCAACAGGTTTTCCCGAAATCTGGTGAACACGAATAAAAGTATCTGGCAAAAATCTGGTGGTCAATTATTCCGATGGGTAGGCGTTTTCCTGAAAAAATCTTGCTCGTTTTGCTAACCGTTGATGCAAAATTTTGTCCAAAATTAGAAGTTATGACCTTTTTGCAAGACGGAGGATCGAAAATCTGGCACATTGCCAAATGTCTGGAAGATTTTGAGCTTTGTTTGTCTGACGCCACATATCGCCTTATTCGAGGGATTCCTGTATATTTTTCTCAAATTTCGGGTAATTTTTCAAATATACCTATGTGACAATGATTCTCTTCGTGTCTTCCGCTTTTTACGGCGATACTAACGCATTTTAATACATCAGCTTTGCATGAATCGGTTGCCGGAGTCACTAGCTAGCTAAATTTTGAAAATTTCCTTTTCAATGCATTAGTATCGCCCTGAAAAGCGGAAGAGAGGAGACACGAAGAGAATCTCTCATTGTCACATAGGTCTATTTAAAAAATTACCCGAGAAATGCTGTTATCCAATGCTGTTAGTTTGATTGTTATCGAATGCTGGAGAACTACCGATTAAGGTTCAAACACGCGTAATTGATTTCTGAGATTTCAAAAGCAGTTTTCTGCTCAAAATAATAATTATGTTTGTGAAACTGTTTTCACTTCATTCGTTGCGTCTTTCAGAACCTAATGATAAATTTTTGTAAACATATCGTTTGTTTTGAGCATAAAAACTGCTTTTGAAATCCCAGAAATCGATGACGCGTGTTTGAACCTTTACTATCGTATAATTTTTCCGCCCGCATGTATGATCGCATTTCAAGGTCTAGACTAAAAACTTGAGATTACTCTATTTCATAGGAACGGGGCCTTCCCTCGAAAACCCGCGCCGAGAATCGCGGCTAACACACGCTGACAGACGAACAACGTCACGTGCAGTACCTTGCAAGCATAGATGCCAGAATCACAAATTTTTTCACACGCATAAATTTGGGACTCACCATTTATGTCAGTTCCTGTGAGTTCTGGTTCTACCAATGTGTCTGATAACTAAAGTACTTCATAAACTATGTATGTTAAAGAAAAAAATATACTAGAAAAATTACATATTGCGGAGGAAATGATAGGGTCCCAAATTTATGCGTGTGAAAAAATCTGTGAAAATGGCATCACTTGCAAGTTGCAAGTCGTAAGGGCCGGTATAGTGTCGTGGTCCTGCCAGTAAAAACCAGTTAGATTTAAACTTCTCGCTCGGTGGTAATCTGCAATAGATGTAGGAAGAGGCACAATATGTGTCGATAACCCAACCAAAGGCGTCGCTATCTTGATAAGTGGATTTTGCAGTCTCCTTTTGTCCAGCGCCTCTATGGTTCAAAGGTACAAGTACCAGCGAACCAAATGCCCTGGCGGGTGTTGTGGGTTCGAATCCGGTTATAATCTCAGATTATAGCTTGGTTCGACTCATGCACCTTCCAGCATCGGACAAAAGGTAGGAGTCAAAATGACTACTTGTCAAGCGTAGCTACCAATATCCCCCCTCCCTCCTTTCCTTTCCGCTCTTCCCCTCCTTCACCAAAAATTTTCATTTCTTTCCCCTGCCGTCCCTTCATCAATTGTAGAACCATCGTTTCAAAAATATTAATATATATGTATGACCGCATTTCAAGGTCAAGACAAAAACTTGTGATGTGTCTAAACAAATAGTAACCATATCACACAATTTTTAAGAAATTTTGGACACAACAGATTAAACCAAATTATAAAAAGATGTCATTTCAAAATATTTTCCCGAGCATAGTTAACTGTCATGCGTTTATGTACAGAATAATACATTTTGAAGGGCCTTCTAATCAGTCTATCCAATGGCAGCCGGTTAAATATGATTTGTGTATGTGATTAATCTTTTCCCAACTTTTTATTAACGCAAAGCTTCCTAGCGTTTCATCGCGCTTTCTCCTTCTTCGTTTCAATTCGTTAATTCATTATTATGTCAAAAATGCTCCACCTTGAAACACGTTCATCAGTTGTGCTACACTAGTATCAATTGTGCTCCTAGACCGAAAACATGTGCTGTATATGGTTGGTTCTCTTTACTGCACTTTTCTCTGCAGCCAAAATTCCATTCGTAAGAGGACAATCATCGGATAATCTTATCGGAAATGAACCGGGTCTTGACTATCAAAAACTATTAGCTAAATTAGAAATTTTGGATACTAAGTGCGTTCATGTGACTATATAGTATTCCTGATCATTTCAAGTTTCATGAGAATAATTTGACCGTTGCAGAATCACTCGTGTGGAAACGGCATCCAAAGAACAATTTTCCCTGCTGGAATCAAAGCTAGACAGAATTTTTAAGCAAGTTGAAACCACCGGCTGGTCGGTGCAGTTAGTGCAGAAGGACGTCGAATATGTTAGAAAGGAAATCCAACAATTCAAAAACTATACGCGTGAACAGTTCAACTCACTAAGTGGCAGTGCTACGATTATTCAATCGTTACTTTTGGAAGGTCAGCCGAAGCCGAAAGGAGAATCATATCCTGTTAAAGATGAATCACCGTTGCATGGAATAAATCCATTCGACAATAAAGCGTACGATAGTTGTGATGTGATAGAAAAAACTAGTTCCGAAATTGTGAAGTTATTACCCGAACCAGGATTTGGTACACCATTTTCGGTACTCTGTGATCAAAAATATGATAACGGAGGATGGATTGTAATTCAGAATCGCTTCAATGGTTCAGTGGATTTTTACCGTGGATGGAAAGAGTACCGCAATGGATTTGGAAATTTAAACGGAGAATTTTGGCTTGGTTTAGATAAGCTACACACTCTAACATATGCTGCTCCATATGAACTACATGTACTGTTAGATGATTTTGAAAATAGAACTGTAGTAGCAAAATACTCAAGATTTGCAGTAGGAAGTGAAAACGAGTCATATGCCTTGACAAAATTAGGTGAATACAGTGGAACCGCAGGCGATGGACTGAGCTATCATCGCGATGTAAAATTCTCTACAATGGATATGAATAATGACCTGGCGGGAAATAACGGAGCAACTGATTGGACCGGTGCATGGTGGTATCGACGGGGTCATCACAGGTAAACAAGATATTTTTCGGTTTCGATATGTATTTAATAAGTTCACAATTTATGCTACAGCAATCTGAATGGACAATATCTACGAGGAGCGGTTGATTATACTAAGTATCATGGAAAAGGCATGACATGGAACCCGTTTCGTGGATACGATTATTCTTTGAAAGGATCACGGATGATGATCAAACGAATCGTAAAATAAAAAGTTATTTTAGTTCTTTTTGGGGAGAGAAATATCAAAAAAATATGAAGGAGTAAGTTTGCTGTATCTTCAGCAAATCAATTTTAAGAGTGAACTTTTCATTGCTTCGTTTACGTATGTACTTACTTTACTTTAGTGGCAACGGTCCGTTACCGATCCTGCGCCGAACGAATTATGGTCCTCCAGTACCGTCGGTCCTGGGCTGCCGTTCTCCAATCCCCACGAACACCAGCTGAACGTGCATCGTCTTCGACAGCACACACCCACCGGGTGCGGGGTCTGCCTCGGAGTCTACGGCCTCTTCCTGGTTCTCTGCTGAAAATAGTTTTGGTTACTCTTTCGTCGGGCATTCTGGCCACGTGTCCAGCCCACCGCAGCCTGCCACATTGCACTACCTTCACCATATCAGCATATTTGTATACTTGGTACAGCTCGTGATTCATGCGTCTGCGCCACACTCCATTTTCCATTTTGCCACCAAGTATAGATCGCAGAATTTTACGCTCAAAAACCCCAAGCACTTGCCGATCAGCTTCCTTTAGCGTGCCTGATTCGTGCCCGTAAAGGGCCACCGGGAGGATTAGTGTTCTGTAGAGCGCCAGTTTTGTGCGAATTTGCAAACTAAGGGAATTCAGGTGGCTACGTAATCCGTAGAAAGCCCGAATCGCGGCTGCAACTCGTCGTTTCACTTCGCGGCTTACATCGTTGTCACATGTCACGAGTGTACCAAGGTATATAAATTCCTCCACTACTTCATATCGTTCCCCATCTAACTCCACCTCGACACCAACACCACTTGAGCTCCCACGTTCCCTACCATGTACTTCGTTTTGGCGGTATTAATGGTAAGTCCCAATCTCGCAGCTTCCCTTTTAAAGGGCCTGAAGGCCTCTTCCACTGCTCTACGGTCGATTCCGATGATATCGACGTCATCCGCAAAACCAAGAAGCATGTGAGATTTCGTGATGATAGTTCCATTCCTTTCCACGTTTGCCCTTCGTAATGCACCTTCCAAGGCAATGTTGAATAGCAGGTTAGAGAGTGCATCCCCTTGCTTCAGTCCATCCAACGTCACGAAAGCAGCTGAGTTCTCACCCGCTATTTTAACGCATGATTTGGATCCGTCCAGCGTCGCACGAATCAGCGTAACTAGTTTCGTCGGAAAACCATGTTCTACTGTTTTACCTGACTCACTGCGAATATGCGTATTATTGAAATAAAACGTAACCATACGTTTTATTCGTTTATAATGCATATGCAGTTAATATCGATAACAAACGATTTTTTCTAAGTTGTGCTTTTTTTATTACATTTAATTTGTAAAAAGTTGCATAAATAACAATTCAGTTTCACAATACAATTCTTGCGTACTACTGGCACATGAAATATAACGTTTAAGTACGTTATTTTTAGTTATCAAAATTAACGATATTTTCGATACAAGGGCCATATTTTTCGAAACCTTTCGAACCAACACGATCCCGCGAATACAATGCATATTCGCAGTGAGTCAGGTAACACAGTAGCATTATCTGCCACAGCTCATTTTGTTTAACTGAATCGTATGCCGCTTTAAAGTCCACAAACAGATGGTGTGTCTGCAAGTTGTACTCCCGGAACTTGTCCAGCAACTGGCGCAGGGTAAACATCTGATCCGTCGTGGAGCGACCCTCACGAAAACCAGCTTGGTACTCGCCGACGAAGGACTCCGCTAACGGTCTCAGGCTGCAGAACAGGATACAGGAAAGCACCTTGTAGGCAGAATTGAGCAATGTAATTCCTCGATAGTTTTTACACTCCATTCAATGCCCCTTTTTGAAAATTGGGCAAATGAGGCCATCCAACCACTCCTCCGGCAAACAAATGAAATGAAATGAAATGAATCAAATGAAGAACAAATTTCTTCCTCCCAGATCCTGACAATGATCCGGTGGATTGCTTCGTACAGCCGCTCGCTCCCCGCTTTTAGAAGTTCAGCCGGGATACCGTCCTTCCCAGCAGCCTTACCGTTTTTCAGCTCACTGATTGCCTTCTTAACCCCCTCCTGTGTTGGTGGCTCCACAGCTTGACCATCGCTTACAATTTCTATCCTGTCCCTGCTGATCTCCGCATTTACCTCTCCATTCAATAGTGTCTGAAAGTGCTCCTTCCACCTGGCTGCTACCGCGGTTTTGTCGGTAAGCAGGTTGCCAGCACTATCATTGCACATCACAGGCATGGCAAAATTCCTGCATCTCACCGTTTTATAGAAACTCCGTGTGTCGTTGCTGGCGTATCGCTCCTCTGCGCCGGCGAGCACGTGCTCCTGGTACTCGCGTTTCTTTAGACGATGGATTCTTTTTTCCGCAGCTCTAGTCTCTCTGTACCTCTCTCTGTTTTAACGCATTGCTGCAGTGAGCATGCGACTCCTGGTCTGGTTGTTTTCATCTGTCACTCTCTGGCATTCGGCATCAAATCAGCTGTTACGCTGTCTTCCATGCAACGTGCCTACCACGTCTCTCGCAGCTGTTTTATATCTTCGCAGCCCATTTATATCTTCTCCTTCTACATGCAGTTCTGCGATTCGTTGGTCAAGCTTCCTGGCGTATTCCACTGCCACGCCATCTGCCGTTAACCGCTGGATGTTGAAACGCTGCGTCCTCTCAGTGCGAGCTTTCGCCGTGTCGTCGATATTTGGTCCCCGAAAAGATCGTACATCGATAACGTCCGAAAAGTGTCGACCGTCAATGAAGACATGATCGATCTGAGAGCTAGAGTCACCATTTGGATGCCTCCAGGTGTTTTTCCGAATATTCAAACGTGGAAAGTAGGTGCTACAGATGGCCATCCCTCTGGCCGCGGCAAAATTTATGAGCCTCAGACCGTTATCATTGGTCGACAGATGCAGGCTATGTCTTCCAATAACTGGACGGAAGAATTCCTCCCTCCCGATCTGCGCGTTTGCATCTCCGATGATGATTTTCACGTCGTGTTTTGGGCACTCTCCATAGGTCCTCTCAAGCTTGTCGTAAAATTCGTCTTTAGCATCATCGGATTTATCATTTGTCGGTGCGTATAAGTTGATTAGGCTATAGTTGAAGAATTTGCCCTTAATCCTCAACACGCATATACGGTCATCTACGGGCCTCCACCGGATAACTCGTTGCTTTTGTTTTCCCAACACTACGAAACCGACTCCATGTTCTGCTTTCTTACCGCCACTGTAGTAGATGTGGTACTTGAAAAAAGTGCCTGCAATAGGGTCTACTGCACGGAACTCCCTTTCCCCGGAATTTGGCTACCGAACTTCCTGAATAGCAGCGATCTCCACTCCGAGTTGATGCAGCTCTCGAGCAAGCAAGCCAGCCCGTGCCGGTTCATGGAGAGTTCGGACATTCCAGGTACCAAGTTTCCAATCGTTATCCCTTAATCGTTTCCTTGTCCCTTGCCGTGTTCTATACCGATTGTTCCGTCCTGAATTTCTTTGTTCGTTGTTCGTGATAATTGAGTTTTCGGTATACTACCTCACCGGGGTCGGGATACCTACATCTCGCTGATGGGTCTGCCATCTTAGGTATAGCTTGCGGGATACAGCATTTCATATTCAGCCGCCCGTTGCGAGACAGAACGCTGTGTGAGCCGCCCCTCACCTGGAGAACAGGCGCTCTAGTTCGCACCTTCTAGCTTAGCTGCTTCAGTAAGTACATGAAGCATTTCCGGGTAAGGCCATCGACCGTCATCATTTGACTTAGATCTGCGTGGAGGCGCCAGGTGGGAGCTTGAGAGAGCCAGAGCTCCTTCCAGGTAACTCTCTCCATTTCATACCCGTGTACGTATGTACAACATCGAATATGCATGTAAAGCTGAAATATTATTGCAAGTTTCTTAAAGATGACTACCTTTTCAGAAATTATGACCTAATGGATGATATGACTTTTGTAACATAGTTGTTTAATTAATCACATTTGCTTTTGTTTATTTATTTAGTTATTTGATATTCTACAACATACACTAGTGAAAATATTCCTGAATTAGTATATTTGAAATATTTCTTTATGCTGGATATCTTGAATAAATTCTATGTCCTAGCTTCGGCTGGACATACACTAAAATTGGAACGATATAGAGAAGATGACTCCAAATTCTCTGGAGATTGATATGATTATCCCGCATAAAAAATAGCACTTGTTTCATGATATTTCTTTAGCAATTCAAACTAGCGAGATCTAATGACTGATTTTATATTCTATTATACAACACTCATTGATTGGCGGAATTAGCGTTTATTGCTAGAGAAGCTATACTGCCTCTAGTCGCATATCAGTCTCATATCAATTTCTGTTTTGCCTTTCTACTATATAAATATATAGTATAAAGATATAGCAATCACCCGGGAAACCGAATTTCGAAAGAATGACCAACGAACCGAGTGTCTTGCTGGCTTGTGATTTAATAATTACATAAAAATGCGAAAAAAGGTATTTAAAACACATTTTGGTAACATGTAACCATTAATTCTATGAGAAACATTTAACAATCTATTATTATTTAAAAATTGCCGTTCAGATCTATCAAACGAAACCACGTTATTGAAAATTTGATGGCTCATTCTAAAGTTATTCAAACTTAAACACTTTACCACTTTATACTAAACCATTCAAAATGTATAAAACCAAAATATATCAATCATGGGTCGATTATAATCGATTACTCAATGCGATCTTTATACATATCCGAGGGCATTAGCCCGGTGCTACCCTAAGAATACTAAAAATTTGGGGAGAGGCTCTAAAATATGCCAACCATCCTGCTAAACTTGACAAGAACAACTCTCGTATATCTTCTGCATAACCCAACCTACCGATACCAGCAAATTTCACCACCTACTCTATTTCCCTAGGCAAGTTCTCCAATCGCTTTCTCTTATTCTGCCGACCGGCAAATTACACTCCGTTCGTGAGTTTCTTATCCGTTCATTTTCCCGCCCAAGTTTCTTCGCAAGCTCATTCCCAAGGGGAGGGTGAGAAATTGATAAACAATGTTGATTAGGCGAAGAGCGTCGCTCGCACTCTCATCTTCTCGCAGCACCGAGCTCTTTAACGCCCATTCCGGCTAACTCTAGAATCCGCCGTGGTGCGTTTTCTGCAAACCACGCGGAATTGTTCATATGTTTTATTCTCGTTCTCTGAGCCACAAGACATTCAATTTAAACAAGCTGTTTAATTGAGCATGTGTTTAATTTCAATTTCGCTGCGCTCCCTTGGCAAACTGAGCTTCGCATTCTTAGAAATGTTTATTTATGTTTATTAATCTTCGACATATAAATATCGCACTTACATATTACTTATTACCTAACTAACTCTTAGTCTAAATACATACTTTGTCATACCGAAATCAAACATGTTTTTGTTGCTTTATACCAGCGTTAATATCGTACCAACGTGGTTTATTTTACTTTGCATAGATTGATCGGGATTTACTCCTCCGAGTCCAAGCTAGATCCCAAAATTCGTTACGCGGAAGGTAGGGTCACTACACTCGTATTTCATTTACAACTTGTAACCTTCATCAGTGTGGCAAGCAAGTTCAAATACTGCCGAGCAGGCTTGGCACACTCTTTTCGATTTGGCTCTTTTGATTACTTCTCCTAAACCTAAATCAGAGTTTGAAAAAGTGATGTATGGGGCGTTTAAAGAATTAGTTATTATCTGCAATATTGCTGAAGAAAGTAATGGTTTTTCTTTTGTATTTACAACACTATAAGATTGCTATCCTGCGAGCGCTCTTTTTGCTACCAACGACATTACAGCCCTATAGCGCCGTAAATACAAAAGATAAACCATTACTTTGTTCTTCAATATTATAAGCAATTACTTGTTCTACAAATGCCCCATACACACCTTTGTCAAATTTTGCTTGGCTGAGGTGCAGTACTCAAAAGAGCAAAATCGAAGCGAAGAGTGCATGCCAAGCCCGCTGCCGAGTGAAATTTGTCCAACATTTTTCTCAATTATTCGTGAATTCTACTATCACACATGGTTTATGAATATTCTATAAAACGTTGTTTCGCAGAGATGTGTTTGATGAGATTTTGAGGTCTGTTCTGCGAAGTGAATTACGTGAAAAGTCAAATTTCGCTGCGCTGCCACTCACATTTAATTCGATGTTCTGCGAATCGAGTCACATGTCGCCGTCCGTCCCAAAGTCCGTCCGTCCCAAAATTCCAATGTCATTCGATTCAACTTGGCTAACGCCGAACAAAACGCAAATGGAAGCAAATTGAAATTTGCCGTATATCACGTTACTTCGCCTCGTAGAATAAGGCCCTTTGCCAATCGCAGAGCTATAATATCAGATTATAGCTTGGTTCGACCCATGCATCTTCCAGCATTGGACAAAAGATAGGAGTCACAACGACTATTTGTTAAGCGTACCCGATCAGACAAACATAACAAAATTATAACAAATCATGATATTCTGTTATGACGGCATTTCTAACATAATTTGATATAATTTTGGTCTCGTCAGTAGTTAAAATAACAAAAATTCTATCAGAACTTCTTAGCAGCAGTAGCAGAAATGTAACAAAATTTGTTATGTTTTGAACAAAATTATATCAAAATTTGTTATGATATTTGTAACAGTTTTTGTTATAATTTTGTTAAAATATAACAAAAACTTCTTTGCCTTTCTATCTGCTATATCGACATTTTATTTCGGTTAAATTGCCAAAAATAGTACAACTATTTATCAGGAACATTCACAAATAGCGGGATTGAACTCACGACACATCGCACAGAATACAACAGTCTTAACCTCTGTGCTAGAACTACTCTTGAATGAAGGCAGATTAAATGCTTATATGATTTGGCCGATAGCTCATTCGGGTTTGTCAGTTTTTGTTTCGAGCTGTCTATAAATAGAAAATAAGCGTTCAATCCAAAGCCAATCAAGAAGACGAAGAAATTGAATCATGATATGTTGCGCCACTTTAACCGTTATGCGTGCGACAAAAAAAACACCTTTAGCAGGGCGAGTAGGGTAGCCGGGTACCCAAAATTGATATTGTTATAACATCAAAAATTTTAAACCGATTTTGATGAAATAGGTGTCATTTGATTCGTTAATTTATCTAGTTTTGAATTATCTGGCCATTTGGCCATTAAAAGACATACGGGGCCCGAAAATCCGGAATTCCGACAGAGTGTCCGCTGTGAGGTAGAGAACTGATTGTATTGCAGGAAAATCTGTCATGCGGATATAAAAACTCTAAAAACTCATACAATGAACTATTTCATATAATCAGATGTATCAGGTTGGCCATTCCGGAGTAGGTTCCTGTGGGGTCATGGGTGGCCAGTCTAGGATTGGAGGTAAAACCTAGCAGTATGGGTATCAGTTCTTGGAATTAATTCGGTAGGTGATATTTTTTACATTTCGATGTATTTTGATTGGTTATTTCGAAAATGGTTTCTACGGGGTCACAGATGATACCGCAGGATTTAAGATAATGCTTAGCATTATCAGAACAGTTCAAAACGTAGAACCATCTGTTATACATTTGGAACCAGTTCCGAAATTATTAATCAGTACTAAACTGGCCATATCAGTTCAAAACATTTAAAAGATCCACTAAACCAATTCTAATATTGGATTAGGCACCCAACTGGTCATCTGTAACCCTACAGGAACCCAATTCTGGAATGGCCAATGCGATTTAAAGTCACCAATTTATATAAGATAAAAAAAGGATCCAAAATGTCAAGTTCAAAGCTAATGGCTTTGCTGAAAGTTGATATTCTTCCAAAACAAGCGGCTTCCCACGTTTTACCGGACGTTGCTCCGGAATTACCGATTCCCGGGAACTACATGTCATATGATGGCCAAATGCTTAAACTAATCAAAACTAGATAGATCTACGAATCAAATGCCACTGGTTTCATCCAAATCGGTTCAAGATAGCCAAAGTTATGAACATAGCAAATCATGGGTACCCGGGTACCCTTGTCGCCCTCCTACGTAATAAAAAAATTCAAGTGCCTCCCATTGCTAATCCCCTTTATGGATATGCACCAAAAACCCTAATTAAGATCAACGAGTTTTACGGTGTCGAAAAATTTCAATAACGTATGTTTTAAATTGAATGAGTTATAACTATTTTAAAACTGAAAAGGTACCCGGGTACCCTGTTGCACACATAACGGTTAAGAATGTTGCACGAATTGCCATTAAATATGGTCGGTGTTAGATCAGACTGGACCAAGTCGCAAATTCAAAAAATGAGTTAATGATAGCTAACGATCAACAATTTTCTAAGCTGAATTTAACTTTAATCAGACTATCATAAATATTGCAAACAGCCATAGTTATCAGATGATTTCGAACGATTGATAGGTATTAAACATACAGAGCAACAAACTTTGAACACGTTTTTCTAGAAGAGTTTTGTCACTTGGTTCGGTTTGACTTAACGACGGCCATATATGATCGGTGTTAAGTCATACCGAACCAACTGAGTGATTTCGAGAAAAACACGTTCAAAGTTTGCTGCTGCTGTGTAGTTTAAAGCTATCAATCATTCGAAATCATTTAATATCTTTGGCTGTTTGCAACATTTATGTAATCTGATTAGAGTAAAACATAGCTTAGGAAATTATCAATCGTTTGCTGTCATTAACTTATTTTTTAAAATTTTGCGGCTTGGTCCGGTCTGATTTAACACCTACCATATAAGAAAATAATGCCAGGCTTCATTCTTGGTTTTTTGCTCAGTAGATGCTCAATTGACTACAGCGCCTCAACTAAACAGAATTCGAAAAAGTAGTGTAAAGGGCGTTTGTAGAGCTTATTATTATCTACACTATTGTTGAAGAAAGTATAGTTCTATCTTTTTTATTTACGGCGCTATGCGATTGATATTTTAACTTTTCGATCAAAAATGAACAATTTGGTTTAAATACGAAAATATTGATACCAGTGTGGACGCTGCGCGTGTAGTTAAATGACTTTCAAATGAGTAGGACTGGAACACAATGCTTCGGTTATGGAAAAAAGCATATTTTATCAAGCAGTCAGTTCAATACACAAAAACAACTTAGCAATTAACTTTTAACTTATTTAGATCGAGCATGCATTGATTTAGATTCATAAATATACCGACTTTAGTTAATTTCAAACATGGTGTACGGAATTTGAATCAAAGGTGTACGGATTTTGAATCAGATATGAAAAAGTGTAGGTACGGATTTTGAATCAAGAGTTGTACATTTTGTCCTCGATTTTTCTTAACTAGAATTAATTTTAGCTTTCTGTGATTCTAAATAATGTTAAAATAAGCAACATACTGTCAAAGGAAAATATGATGAATTGCATCTTACAATAATTTTATATTAACTATTTTACATTGTCTAGTTCTTAGGAGCACGGATTACGCTACGGCCCTCTATGGAGGAAGGGAAATTAGGGGCCTCAGAATAAACCCATGATAAAGTCACTTTTTTAAGAAGTGTGTTTTATGCTTATGTTTTGTAACTAGGTTCAGATTGGGTAACAGGTTCAAAGCCTATATTCTAATACAAACAATACAATACAATACTTCCATATCAAATAGCCCGATTCTACTGAAATTTAAAACTCGCTTGTCAAATGAGACTCGATAACCTTGCGGCTAAAGATCCCTTTCACAACCCCTTCCCCCATAGCCCCTCCTTGTGCTTATACGTATTTGGTTGAAACGTGAAAGAAACTAATCGTTAATCAATTTCGGCTGTTAAATACCGGCATGGTATTTAAAATTACAACATTATTTACAGTGTTGGGCACCGCTAATTCGCTAATTCGCTAACCGACTAATCGAGAAACGCTAGTTATACTTTATAATTTATACTCAGACTAGCCGAATTTTTGCTGGGCAATGATTGCAAATAAAGTGCTGCTGTTTATTTGAAAATTAACAAACTGTAAAGCATTTTATCCATTATAATAGGTTTTGATCTTAGGTAAATTAAGAAAAGTCATGTAATAAATGTAAATTACAAATAATTTGTACAGCGATAGATTACAATGCAAGTTGTTGCGATATGTTCAAAAATAAACAGTAACTGCTAATTTGCAGTTTGCGATTAGTGATTAGCGAAATTTCCACGATTATCGAGCAAATTGCATCGGTTAGCGAATTAGCGGTGCCCAACACTGATTATTTAAAATTATAAACTATTTTTTCTGATTGCAAAAAAATATTTTAACTTTTAAGTTACGCAATCGCTCATAAAAGTAGTATTTTAGACGATTTTGTAATCATATCGGTATCTTTGGCGCACTTTTTCGCTATCTTCTAAGCAACACATGCAGCGGAGGCATCGAAACGATTGATTCTAAAATAGCACTTTTATGGGTGATTGCGCACTTTTGAAAAGTATAATTTTGCTTGCATTTATCAATACTGATCGATAAGTGATGAAAAATTATTTGATATTTAAAATTTTTCCTTCCAACATTACAGTTACACTTGGATTTTCTCAAAGCGCGACCCTGTGTTGTAATCAAAGCCAAAGTTCTACAAAATCTGAACAATATTCTTTAGGTACCTACTCAATATGTATCGCAGCTTTATTATCTATTCAGAAAGTTAGAAGCGTGGGTGTAGTAGCACCGCTCTTAAATGTTTGCGATATAGTGCTTCGCAGTGTTTTGTCTTTACCTGACGAACTTTGACCAATGTCTAAAATATGGTTGGCCTAACCAAACGCGTGCGTCAGAGTCACTGTACGAATCTATTAGGCGGTCTAAAATGAAAGTGAAAATAAGATGTCAGGAATCGCCTTTATATTGGAGAAATCCAACAATTATTGGTTTAGCCCCCGTCTATTACAAGTTTGAGTAAAGCACTTTCGTTAGAGACATTCCATTCTCAATCGCCGGAAATTAGTGCAACAGTGAATATATGTAAATGGCCTTTGTTTTAAATATACATATACCATCGTTCCTGAGATCTAAGCGAAAACACAAGAGGTCAAAAACATCATTCGGTGCACGTTAAAACCTACACGGTGTTCGTTTTCGGTAGCCAAACATTAACCTACATTATAGACACACCAAACCAAGGAATCAACTTTGGCTAATACAAATGATCACTACTCGAACCTTGAGTTTCGAACTGGGTGGTAAATCGAACCAATGCTTCAAGTTCAAGTTTGTTATCCTTCTAGCTCAGTAAGACCAACCGAAAAATTGAGTTTAAATATTTAGGAAAATATATATATATATATATAGACACCAGACTAGATAATTCCGATCTTTTTTCCTTTTGAATGTTACACGCGATTGCCTATAAGAAATTCTTATCACTTAACCATATGTCTAACTAAACAACTGTTTGTATCCATTAATAGCTATACACGTTTTTTCACTAATTGGAGCACATTTCGCTCAGCCTAATTTAATCTCACTGTTTCTCATGTTTACATTGAATCGAAAAAATCCCTCCAAAGTCGGAGGAGAGTGATTCCCCATTGCTTTGCTTGAGCCTTATGAACCAACATAATTTATGCCGCAGTCGTTTGGCAGTAGTCAATCTGGTAACTTGTACAGCGTGGTGATCAGCAAAACATTTAGCGTAGTTATTATAATGGTTGAAGTCCAGTTTATTTCATTTTCGTTTTGGATTCTATCGTTTATGGTGTCGGCACAAGTAGTTCCTTCTTGTTGCGGAACCTTTGGCTACGAGCTCCTGGCTGCTCGTTTAGAAAGTCTAGAAAACGTGTAAGTCGCAGCGCTCGCATGTCTCGGATTCCTATTTTGTATATTCAGAACGTTAATTCCTTGATACAAATTCACAGTGCCATGCAATCCAAACTGAAATTTACGGAAGATATTCAAAGTTTACGAAGTGATCTGCAAACATTGACAACTAACGTTCAAAATGTGGCCTGGACCAAAATGGAAGGTAAAAGTGGCGGTATCGTTAGCCATGAAGAAGGACGTGTGAGCTCAAACGTCGGTTCAGGTTGGTTTTCGCGCTATTACACTGTGCATGTTCACTTATTTTAATCCTAAGTTTCGAGAATTTGTTGATTCTTCAATCTTAACTATACATATAGTCATACCATCTAAAATATGGTAATACACAATATATTCAAAGCTATGCCCAACAAGTTTTTTTTGTTGAATAGTGGCTTATTCAACCATTGTCTAACTAATTGTCGGATAATACTAAGGCCATTGCAAATCATTTTGAAAGGTTTTGTCACCCCCCCCCCCCCCCCCCCCTTCGAAATTGGCTTGAAAAATCGGGGGGCAAAAAAATAATTTTATAAAATCAATTGTCTGTGGGCTCTACAGCCTAAAAAACTAGAAAAACGAGTGTACGAGTTGAGTTAACGCTTCTAGCATGAATAAGAAATGGAAATTCAAACAGCGGAATTTCCGAAAATCGGCCAGAAAAATATCTTTCGTTTTAGTCTTTTTTCCGTAGATTTTTGCATGGAAATGAACAACGTGTATATTAATATATTAAAAGCAAGAATAGGTTTGGTTTTCACGTTTAAACTTAAAATAAAAATGCCTAAAATCCATATTTTTTTTGCTTGATTAAAAAATTCCCTTTGTTTTTTTTCGCCCCCCCCCCCCCCCTTCAGTGGCCCAACACTAGAGGGACAAAAACTTTTTAAAATATTTGTAATGGCCTAATTGGTAACAAAAATTTTTCTTGGGTGGTAATTAGGGTAACGTAGAACTATGTTTTTGTTTACTATATTGTGGCCACTTCAAAAGTACGAAAAGTTAACACGTACGCTCAAAACACAGTTTTTTCTTTCCGTATGAATAAAACAGTTTACTTTACTGGTCGTCCTAGGTCCCGAAAAAGAAACAAAGCAAACTCTTTTATTCATACGGCCTATTGGCATCAAATTATCAGAATTTTTTCTAATCATATTGATATAAGGTAAGGGAGAGTATTTTCAGCCTTAAAAGCGATTGCTTCTATTTCTTCGGCCTAAATCTAGTTTTAATGGAAGAAGTAAAAAAATAAAATATAATGAAAAACAGCAGATTACTTGCATTTTTTGGAAAATAGTTATAACCTATTTAAGTTGTATATCGGCAAAGTGTTTAGATGTTACCTGAAAATATCCTCCCGTATCCCAGATATTGATTGATATGAGGAATACATTTTTGGCAAAGCACCATTGAAAAAAAAAACTACAAAGTATACAGCCCTAAGAGTTGTACGAAAGGGTGACGTAGGACTATATCAGATCATCAGATCTAAGACTAATGTAAACTGCATTTTTGGCATATGTATGTTTATAAAAATCTGTGAGTGCCATTGTGTAAGTGAATGTTTAGAAGAAAATAGCGAAATATTCAGATTCGATTCTTCATTGAATGCAACGGTGGCTATGAAAATACGTGGACGGGATTTCATGAGTACAACGCCTGCAACCTTTCAGACATAGAGATTTCTTTTAAAATCACTTATGTGCATCATAAAGGTTGGAATGGATAATGAATGGCAGATTATTGTATTGAATATTAGCTTGATTAGTTTCAATAATCTTACTTTAACTCGTATGTGGCCTTTAAAAGGCCCATTGGTTACAAATAACATTAAAGCCAAAGCACGTTCATCGCAAATATGATATGAAAATTCCTGCCTCCAAATACCCGCACATGTCAAATTTGGTTCCATTTGCTTGATTAGTACTCGAGTTATGAGGAAATTTGTATATTATTTGCATGGGAGCCCCCCCCTCAATTTACCATAGTAAAAATTCTTGCCTTCTGAAACCCCCACATTCCAAATTTGGTTCCATTTGCTTGATTAGTTCCAGAGTTATGAGGAAATTTGTGTTTCATTTGTATAGGAGCCCCCCCTCTTACGCCCTCCTTAAAATTATTCTCTTACCGCCCTATAAAATTGCTGGGCATTTTATCTATCCAACGACATATAAATTGTTCAGTTTCGTTCAGTAGTTTAGTAGTTACTAGCATTTAAAATCTTTCATTCAAACGTTACACTTCTATTTTCATTTTCACAAAGTGCTACCCAGTCCCAGCATAGTAAACAAAGACGTAGTCCTACGTCAAAAACATAGATATCAAGCACTGTCAAGAATTAATGAATCAACCAATCACATATTAGCATGCTTTTGTTGTGACAACAATTTTACACATATACGATTTCGATTGCATGATTTTAGACATGAAGTGCCAATTTCCCCATCTAATAGGTAAAGTATTATTTATCTCGAGTAAACCTAGACCAAGTTGACGCCCTAAGAGCAAACAATTGTATAAAAATGTAAATCCGCCTCTTCCCTTCCAATGATTTTATCGACATAGGTACCAAAGTGACGGACCCATATTTCGCAACTTTTATCATAAAAATTTACTTGAAACGAAATTGATCAAGGTTTTCTAAAATTAGATATTTGATAACGCCAGCATGGACACAACTTTCGCCATTTTGGAAAAACCTGATTTGTGTTTACGTTAATATAAAAATGACAAGTGAATTCTCTATATTCTTAATAAATCTAGTTGTTATATAGACTTCCCAAGTAACATTTTTGTTGTATAATAGCTAATTAAACTATTGTACAGTTGATTTCCGTGGTACAAGTGCTTGATAAGCTGTTATACAACAAAAATGTTACTTGGGTTTGCTTTGTTTTGTAGTGATTGTTTATGAAACGTTTTCGAAAACCGATACAAATTGACGAAATATTTTTACATTTTGAAATTTGCTTTGTTAGTAGCAGTTTATATTGAGTAAGAATACCTTCATTATATAACGGTTTTGCTTTTGCTCAATTCGTTCATGTATTTCGCAGTAAAGTGACTAGTTTGAGCTGGTTGAAAATCCGCTAGACCTATCATATTTACACGGTTGTATGTAACAACTGAACTTTAAAAAAACAGGTCAATTAGATTTTACGCAACAAAAAGGTTAAGTTAAATACTTCAGCCTTCCCAAGAATAGAGTAAGTAGAGAGCAAGAAGAGTACGTTTGCGTTTTGGCAATACTAGGAGCAAACATTAATTTATATGGGTCAATATGATATAAAATAAAATAATAAAACCATTTGTTTTCAGATCCACCCCGTGCTTGCGATGAAATTCTAAGTCGAAAATCTGCGCCTTATCTCTTAGACATATTTCGTGGTATTCATAATCCATTCGAAGTATTTTGTGATCAAGAATTTGAAGGCGGTGGTTGGCTAGTATTCCAGAACCGTTACAATGGCGCTGTGGATTTCTATCGGTCGTGGAAAGAGTACAAGGATGGTTTCGGTTCGCTAGACGGTGAGTTCTGGCTTGGATTAGAGAAACTTCACCAGGTAATTAAATTCCATAAAAGCTCTTATTCTCGAATAAAGGAACTGCTTTTGTAGATAACCTATTCTGATCATTATGAATTAGCCATCTTGATGGAAGATTTTCACGGAGAGACTGCCTTTGCTCGGTATTCAAATTTTGCAATTGGTGGTGAAGCCGAGTTATACAACTTAATCAAATTAGGCACCTACAGTGGATCGGCCAACGACAGCCTGATTTATCATAACAAAGGAAAATTTTCGACGTTTGATAATGATAACGACGAAAATCCCACTAGTTGTGCTATGACATATTTTGGAGCCTGGTGGTACAAATCTTGCCACACGAGCAATTTAAATTCCAGATATGTTCGGGCTGGATCAAATATAGAAGCGAACAAAATGATAGTGTGGCGCAAGTGGAAGGGAGATTTACATACTCTGAAAAAGACGCGAATGATGATTAGACGACTTCAGAGCAAGTAATTGTATTATAATTTTTGTCTTACAAAGTAATGGTAATAAATCATCTAATACTATTAGTAATAAAATATTTATTTAATAATTATTGAAAAAAAAGAAAAAAAAATATTTAGGATAATTTGCCAATTATTGCACACTGCACCTTTTCACGACATTGCATGTTTGCACCTTTTCACGACGGTTTATTATGTTAAATGTAATTTGACAATAACATCGGCTAGATAATTTCATTATACACCAGAATGTTACTATTTTTTTAGTAAATCAACGTGGTTTTTAAGCGTGATAACAACTTTTCATATATGTGTCCCAATTTCGCTTTCATCAAACGATTTTTTCTTGTCAAAATTATTAGGAAAGTTGATTTACAAAATAAGCTTTCATCGAACGTTAAATGCAAATAAAGAAAATTTAAGCTGGATTTTTAAATTTAAAAAAAAACTATAGTTAGATAACTTTACATAATAAAAACCTAAGAGTAATATTTATATGCATCACAACTTAAAGTTCCTATGCATCAATGTACATTTAATCTTAATATGCAAGGAAATAAAATTGTCGAAAAAATGCCGGGGGCTATAGTCCCCCCTAGAAATAAGCACTAGTTCCGCCAATGGATTTTTTATAAGTTGTGCTTTTGTTGTTGCATTCAACTTAAAAAGTTGCATAAATATAACGTTTAAGTACGTTATTTTTAGTGATTAAAATTAACGATATTTTCGATACAAGGGCGATATTTTTCGAAACCTTTCGAACGAACACGAACCCGCGAACACAACGCTGAAAACATATGCAGTGAGTCAGGTAACACAGTAGGTCTTAATGGATGCTAAGGTTAATAAGGATTGCTAATGTTAGACTGTACCATGCCGTATCGAAATCCGTACACCTAAGAACTAGACAATTTTAAATGGTCAATATAAAATTATGATATCGTAATAAGCAATTCGTCATATTTTCTTTTGACAGTATAATGCTTATTTTAACAATATTTGGAATAACAAGAAACTAAAATTAATCCTAGTTATAAAAAATCGAGATCGAAATGTGCAGGTATCAGGTATCAGCATCTTTGGCTCGAACAGCACGTTCCTCACAATCATGTGGAAGATTTGTGCCTTGCCCATCTTGCCCGTGTCATCATTTACCTGATGAGGACGGGAAGGAAAACAGGAGGAATAGGAAGGGGTGGATGAGGAATTTGGACAAACACAAACATATATATACCGAGAGATTTTTGTACCCCCGAGGGGATACTGCAATCCTTGGTAGTTAACTTATCAAAAGTACACCCCCTGGGGGGTATACTCATGATAAATAAGAGCTTATAGCTCAATACCGCTTTCGGTAAGGAACATCAAAATGTCTCGTAATTTTAGTTTCCTAAAATCCGATTCATTTAAGACGTAGGATCCAAAGATCCTATGACGCAATTGTGCTACTGCAGGACAGTTGCAAATTACGTGATATGGTGTACCGTAGTCGGATTCACATAAATTACAATGAAACGATTCAGCTCGCTGAATCGTAGCCATATGATAATTTAGTCTGCAGTGACCAGTCAGTGATCTGACAAGAATACTGCAATTTACCTTTGAGTGTTGCAAAAGAAATTTCGCAACCTTCTCACAAGGCTTAACAATGAAACTTTTCGTTTGACGACAAGTTTCAAGATTTTCCCAATAACGTACATGTTCAGATGAAAACCAAGATCGAATCTTTTGTTTTATCCAACATGCCGCAATTGGTAAAGCAGGTTCCGGTCCGAAAACCGACTTTTCTGCTCCAGATCTTGCTAGTTCATCAGCCCATTCATTTCCGGTTATACCAGAATGGCCAGGAACCCAAACCAGATGAACGGCATTTAGAATGCTTAGTTCTTCTAATTGGGTGTGGCAGGCGATGACTGTTTTAGATTTAGAATTAGCCGCACAAAGGGCTTTTATAGCGGCTTGACTGTCAGAACAGAAGTAGATAATCTTGCCTATCAGTTCTTTCTGAAGTGCAAACTGAGCTCCGCACATAATTGCAAAGATTTCAGCTTGAAAAACGGTGCAGTAACTACCCAACGAATAGGATTCCTCCAATTCCAGCTCACGGCAGTAAACACCAGCACCCGCGCGACCTTCGTACAAGGAACCATCGGTATAACAGACCACATAGTCGGAAATTTTCCTTTCCATGTAGCCTGACATCCAATCCTCTCTAGGAGGAAAGTCACTTGAGAAAGTCCTATACGGGAAAGTACGCATGAGCGTTACATCGCTAGGAGCAAGGGCAAACTTGTCCTCAGCAACAATTTGCGACCACAGTCGAGTATGACCAGTGGAACCGTCCACAGACTGCCAAAGGCCAATCGCGTGTAGTCGATAAGCACATATTAGTGCCTCTTGCTTCAGGTGGAAGTGTAGAGGTTTAATATTGAAAATAGCTTCTAGGGCGGCAGTAGGAGTTGTAGTAAATGCACCAGACATTGCCATTAAACACATCCTTTGAAGATGGTTTAGCTTTGTCTGGACAGTCACAACTTCCCCTCTCTGCCACCATACAAGACAACCATACGCCAGTATTGGTCTGACAACGACCGTGTATAACCAGTGTATGTATTTGGGTTTAAGCCCCCAAGAGTTGCCAATTGCTCGTCTACATTGCCCAAAGGCCATGCACGCTTTTTTAATTCGGAAATCAATATTTGTGGACCAGTCAAGCTTGGAGTTGAGAATCAACCCCACGTACTTCACTTCGTTCACAACATCAACATCCGAATCGTAAAAGCGCAGAACGCGAGCTCCATTGGTATTTCTACGTCTTGAAAATAAGACGATAGATGTTTTGCTCGGATTTACCGAAAGTTCAGTTTCTCGGCACCACGTTTCTACGACACGTAGTGCCTGCTGCATTAAGTCAAATAATGTGCTTATGCACTTTCCAACTACTAGGATGAGATAGTCATCCGCAAAACCATATGACGGATAGCCTAGACCATTGAGTTTCCTCAATAGGCCGTCCGCCACAAGATTCCATAAAAGAGGCGAGAGAACGCCACCTTGTGGACATCCACAAACACTTTGCTTCCAAATGCTTGCTTGCCGTAAGGACGAAAAAAGCAATCGGTTACTAAGCATTTGTTCTATCCACTTTATGATTATTGAAGGCACATTATGATAACGAGCAGCCTCCAAAATGGAAGCGAAAGATACGTTATCAAACGCGCCTTCAATATCCAAAAAAGTTCCTAAGCAAGATTCCTTTTGTGAAAAAGCAACCTCAATTTTATCCACCACATCATGTAATAAAGTGGTTGTAGACTTGCCACTTTGATAAGCATGCTGTGCTGAATGAAGAGGAACTTCTAGTAAGCTTGTTTCGCGGATGTGGTGATCAACAATCCGCTCAAGTGATTTAAGCAAGAAAGACGTTAGACTGACTGGTCTAAAACTTTTGGCTTGCTCGTATGTCGCGCGTCCACCTTTAGGAATAAACTTAATGGTTATTTCACGCCATTGAGTTGGGATGTACCCAATAGCAATACTACACACAAACATCCTTCTCAGAATGTGTTTGAAGTACTTGAATCCTTTTTGCAGTAGAATAGGGTATATTCCATCTGTTCCAGGAGATTTGTATGGAGAGAAGCTGTTCACGGCCCACTCAATCGCTTCAGTTGTGACAAGTCTCCGAGCAAAAGCCCATGAGTCTAAGCCACCTAAAACGATTTCTGGATCGTTTCGAACTTCAGGTTCCACACAGCCCGGAAAGTGACTATAAAAGAGACATTCCAGGATTTCATTGTCATTCGAACAGTATTCACCGTTCGAACTTCGAATGTTATTAACCTGATAATCTTTCGATTTTGACAGTATTTTATTAAGTCGACTTGCCTCGCCGAAACTGGAAACGTTGCTACAGAACCTGTGCCAGCTCGTGCGTGCTGAAGATCGTAAAGCCTTTGCATAGGCTTTCCGGGCCTGCTTGAAAGGCTCCACGCCATCCCTCCGACGTCTATTCCAGGCTCTCCTGCATCGTTTCTTTAGTTCCGCGAGATGAGAGTTCCACCATGGTGTTCCTCTAGTCGTTTTAATAGTTTTTAGTGGGCAAGCTACTTCAAAAGCTTCCGCAATAAAAGATGTTGTGACATCTACAGCCACATCCAAGTCGATCGATGACTCAATCGTTGGTTCGAATCCTTGAAATTTCGTCGCCAGTTCCTCCTCAAAGAGTTCCCAGTCAGAAAATCTCGGATTGCGAAATGTTGCAACGTTCAAGGAGACACCCAAATGATCAAAATATATAAAGCAATGATCAGATATTGGTGTCTCATTTGAAACATGCCATTGTGCCAACTCATGACTGATCCTGTTAGAGCAGAGTGTTATATCTAACACTTCCTCTCTACCAGCTCGTATGAAAGTTGGACAATTGCCAATGTTGAGTATTCCAAGGTTGGTACCACTCAAATATTCCATCAAATCAGAGCCTCTCAGATTGATATCCGAGCTGCCCCAAATGATGTGATGGGCATTGGCATCACTGCCTACAATGAGCGGAAGCCCACTAGATTGGCAGTATCTCACCACATTTCTGAAATCGTCGCTGGGAGACGGTTCATCGTGTGGTAAGTATGCAGAACAGTAGACATAGCGCCTATGGACATCATCCACGACGAGTTCTACTGTGACTGCACAAATATCTCGAGTAGTCAACTCAGAGATAAGGCATGCACTAATTGACCTATGCAACAATATGCATGCCCTGGGCATCAAACGAGGATTTGTCATACCAGTTTTGCTGAAAACAGCAAAGTTCTGGTTTCCAATATCCGTCGAATGAAAGTACCCCTTGCGAAAATATGGCTCCTGGACCAATGCGATGGTGACAGAGCCATTAAAAAGTTTTTCGCATAAATACAAATTTGCTGCCCGTTTGTGCTGAAGATTTATTTGTGCGACTCTAACTATTTGACTAGCGGAGTATACACAAACAATCGGAGTATGCACAAACAATCTCCAACACAGATCAGACAGCAAATTGTAAGCGAAGCCAATTAAGTTGGCCAGAACGCACTTGGCGTAAAACCCATAAGGGAAATTGGGCAGGACTACTATGCTGTTCCCACGAAACGCAAGGGACAACAAAGATCGACCGTACCAGAGCCCCGCATGGCACAGTAGGGGCAAGATGCCCAAAGCACTCCGTTCGCGACTGGCATGTTTTCACCCCTCCAGCCATTCAGTCATCGGCACGGAGATAGACCTTGACTTAGGGGCACCTGATTTGCCGACTCCCGGCAGGATCAGGTCCCGTGGCTCAATTTTTGCCCAAACGTACAATTCGGCACCAACCGCCAAAGGGCGTAAGTGCAGATTGTGTAAAACAGACCGATTAAGAGTCTCTTTCTCTCTCTCTCTGTGCTAAGCCAGCTGAGAAAATAACTCTCTCCCGGTGTGCTCACACCCCGCAGCCGCGCCCTCCGAAAATCCTGCGCCGAACTGCACGATTAGGTAGCCGGAAACCACACGGCGAGTGTTCCACCTTCTCTGTCTGCATACGACAACCAAAGTTGCGTACCACCAGGTGCGCAACTTTGGCTACCGTACCCCAGCCGGCACCTCGTGGAGGTAGAGATAGGAGTTAGAAAACAGAGGTGATATATTTGCACATGTTCACTCATTTGCCAGCCCTGGCAATTTCGCTTTCATCAAACGATTTTTTCTTGTCAAAATTATTAGGAAAGTTGATTTACAAAATAAGCTTTCATCGAACGTTAAATGCAAATAAAGAAAATTTAAGCTGGATTTTTAAATTTAAAAAAAAACTATAGTTAGATAACTTTACATAATAAAAACCTAAGAGTAATATTTATATGCATCACAACTTAAAGTTCCTATGCATCAATGTACATTTAATCTTAATATGCAAGGAAATAAAATTGTCGAAAAAATGCCGGGGGCTATAGTCCCCCCTAGAAATAAGCACTAGTTCCGCCAATGGATTTTTTATAAGTTGTGCTTTTGTTGTTGCATTCAACTTAAAAAGTTGCATAAATATAACGTTTAAGTACGTTATTTTTAGTGATTAAAATTAACGATATTTTCGATACAAGGGCGATATTTTTCGAAACCTTTCGAACGAACACGAACCCGCGAACACAACGCTGAAAACATATGCAGTGAGTCAGGTAACACAGTAGGTCTTAATGGATGCTAAGGTTAATAAGGATTGCTAATGTTAGACTGTACCATGCCGTATCGAAATCCGTACACCTAAGAACTAGACAATTTTAAATGGTCAATATAAAATTATGATATCGTAATAAGCAATTCGTCATATTTTCTTTTGACAGTATAATGCTTATTTTAACAATATTTGGAATAACAAGAAACTAAAATTAATCCTAGTGTTAAAAAATCGAGATCGAAATGTGCAGCTCTTGATTCAAAATCCGTACACTTTTTTATGTCTGATTCAAAATCCGTACACCTGTGACTCACTGTGACTCCCCAAGAAACATTTATGCGCTGAATAAACATTTTAGCAGCCATAATTATTCAGCCATAGCTGAATATGCATCGAATAAAATTTATGTAAACAACTGTACAATACTTATTCAGCCGAAATTGGAGAACTTATACAACCTATTTTATTCGAGGCGGAAAAACACTTGTTAAGCAGTTATATCGCCTCTGTGCGCCTTGTTTCCAGCTTGGCGCAAATTGGTTATTTAAAAACGCGCAATAGCCTTTATTAAGCTACATTACAGCTTCAAAGCAGCTATTAACCAGCTCGAAGCTTGACTTAGACTTAGACGAGAAATAGTTTTGCAATGCTTTTTCAGTCGCTTAATCAACGTCTATGCAGCCAAAAAATAATTTATTTTTAATTTAAAAAAGAATAGAACGCGTCATGTTTATTTTGCTATGGCATCGTATGCTGTGTTTTAAATTTTGAATATCTTGAATTCGTATAGGCAAGCTAATTAAAATTGTATGTCGTCATCTTTCGGGAATTGAACCGCCATCTTCTGATCCATAAGCACTCATCGTATGATCCGCCCCATCTGCATCTGCAGAACAGACAGTGAAAATATCATTACACTTGAAGCAGTCGATAATGTCGATAACTGACATATGTTTGCTGTCATTCGAATTGCGAAACTCTATGATCTGACAGTATGTGTGCTGTGAACCAAATGAAAGCTTGGTATTAGTTGGTAAAGCCACTTTAACACCCTTAAGTAGCTTTAAAGTAGTTTGAAAGCTATGAGCCTAATGAAAGCGTCTACTGGTTTATAAAGCCACTTTAACACCTTTAAGCAACCGTAAAACGGTTCTATGTTTATGGCTGTTTAGAAGCGGATTGTTTAGCAGAAAAATCCGCTTTTAAGCTTGTTTATCAGCTTTGGAGGAAAGCTGGTTTGGAAAAACTTAAAGTAGCTTAAACATCGCTTGGTCAAACACTATTTGAGTGCTTACTTTATGCAGCTTGGATCACGTTAAACCAACTCGTAAACAGCAATTGCTCTTGCTGTTTACGGGTTGGTTTAAAGCGATCCAGTGTACAAGATTTTTCGAAAACAGACACTGATGAAGCCTGCATGTCATAGGCGAAATAGATTATTTTTTGGCTGCATAAAGGTTGATAAGACGATGATTAAGCGACTGAAAAAGCATTGCAAAACTATTTCTCGATCTAAAAATTGAATTGACAGCATTGCGCAAATTGGTTATTTAAAAGCACGCAAAAGCCTCTATTAAGCTCCATTGCAGCTTTGAAAGCAGCTACCCAAGTAACAATTTCAGGCTGATCAAACGCTTTTATAGCTGATTTTTATTCTACCTTTGGCTGAACTATGGTTTAGTTTTAGATATAAAAACCTTTTTTCAGCTCTTAAGCATGTAAATTTGGTGACTTTATCAAGCTTCGGGCTTGCTTATAGCTGCAATGGAGCTTAATAGAGGCTTTTGCGCGTTATTAAATAATCAATTTGCGCCAAGCTGGAAACAAGGCCCACAGAGGTTATGTAAAGAGCGATATAATTGCTTAACTTCTTTCGGTCTACTTAACTTCTTTCTTCTTTCTGTGTTCTTTCTGTCTCAAACAAAATAGGTTGTATAAGTTCTCCAATTTCGGCTGAATAAGTATTGTAGAATTGTTTACATAAATTTTATTCGATGCATATTCAGCTATGGCTGAATAATAATGACTGCTAAAATATTTTAATCAGCGCATAAATGCTTCGTGGGAGGTTTGTTTAACAAGATGAAAAATCGTTTATTCAGCTAGTATAGCACAATTATTGAGAATATTGACGGGTTGTGGAGAGGTTGAAGATGCGCCTAATCTGCTTGTGACACTATTATGTGAAGGAGCTGATTTACAGCGCGTTCGTTGGCTGCTTAATCACTTATAGAATACTGAGTCCTTTGCTTAAATTTATTCAGCGTCTACCACCTGTATTCAGAGTATAATCAGCTGTGACCAAATCAGTAGCATTTTAATTCAGCTTCGGTGTTTGTTGGGTCACTCCGTACACCATGTTCAAAATCAATTAAAGTCCGCATAATTTTGAATCTAAATCCGTGTAAGCTTGATCGAAATGAGTTTAAAGTTTATGGCTAAGTTGTTTTTGTTTATTTGACTAATTGCTTTATAAAATATGCTTTTCTCGATAATTCACGCATTGTATTTTAGTCCTGCTCATCTAAGAGTCGTTTACACGCGCAGTAGGTACACACAAGGAATCAATCTTTTCATTTTTAGCCAAATTATGGGTAATTGTTCATTTTCGGTCGGAAAATTAAAATATCAGGTTTGGTACTGATTAAATATAGCCTCTATCCATGGGACCACCCACTTGTAACAAAACCTCGTTTGTGTTAAATGTTCTTACATTCTTTTCCTTATGCCTCAGGAAATATTAGGCTTTTTTAACATTTTAGAGTAAATTAACTTGACTTATAAACAATATATAACATTTTTTCTTGATTTTTGTTGCAAATTATACGGAAAGCTGAAAAATTGTAGAAGAGACTCCGGTATTTCGAGAGTACCAATTCAACATACTAGCTCTTATCGTAGTGACCGGAACTTAAACTATCTCGATGCTTTATTAAAGGATTATCCACCATTTATTATCGTAATTCCCATCTTCAAGTTTATCGGCATATATTTAGCTTTAGTTTTTTCCATTTTGGTTGGCAAAACATAGAATAGAGTAAGATCGCTAAGGATACTACACAGGTGTACGGATATAGATTCAACTACTAAAACTGAATCAAAATCCGTACAGTACTAATTATGATGAATAAATATTACTTCAATGTCATAATGAATTAAATTAAGCTGTAGAACGATAAACACCTATAGTTCAAATTGATTTTCGGGATTTTAAATAGGAAAATCACTTCAGGTACGCTTAACACTTCATTTTATTGGCAGTTATTTTCTTAGCAAATTGCTAACAACATAGCCAATTTTGAAGGGAATCTGATAGGCATGAACGTTTTAATTTTTATTAGTTGTATTTCGTGGCCTACTGGCTACTGCCTATGTTTTGACATTGACGTAATGCTAATAAACCACGGATCTAGGCCTATTATTAATATTTTGCATTTAGACTGTTTAATACATATAATCAAGCAAATTGTATTAGGTGTACGGATTTCGAAGCTGTACGAATTTCAATACCGCATGGTATTAGTGGTTTGTGTGCATCGTGAAAAATTTTTCGTAGCGAAAAAAAAATTAGAGATGCAAACAAACTGCGTATACGTACACAGCAGCGAAGTGTGCGTGCAGTAAATGTTAGCAATCTCTATAAGGTCCTTAAACAAAACAAATTGGTATAATAATGCTAAAGTAATAGGGTAACGGACCCTGTTCGTCATACGTAAACACGATCCTTACTTTATTGCGAGTTTTTATAAGAATTAATCCGCAAGTACTACACCCATTTAGGCCGAAAAAACGGAACTTACATTTCTCAGTGGAACAATTTTTCATGCTCCAGCGGGAGTTTGTCATACGAAAATTCACTTTGTCATAAGCAAGATTTTCTTTCATTTTTCATGGACCGATAGAAATTTATTTACAAAAATCTATGCATGTATTCTTTGAGCCGTGTGCAATAGCTACCCAACTACTATAAAAACAGTGGGAATAATTTGAATCACAGTTCTAAATTTCAAGTAGTTACTCCGAGCGATCAGCAGATTCTCTTAGTCAGACTCAAAACTGG